>NW_026428690.1:0-203 GCF_001194135.2 Octopus bimaculoides
AATAATAATAATAATAATAATGATAATCCCTGTGCAATTAGCTACATAGATTAATATTAAAGCATGAAATGAGAAGCAGCAAACGAAAAGTAAAAACCAAGTAAGAGAATATAATTTAAGAAAACTTAACTAAAATAATAAAATTCTCATAAAAGTAAAATATATATATTTATAGAAATGTGTATGTATTTATATATATATAT
>NW_026428691.1:0-786 GCF_001194135.2 Octopus bimaculoides
TGTGTGTGTGTGTGTGTGTGTGTTTAATATGGGACGTAGGGTCTAAGTTGAGACAGAAGTAGTGGGGAGGGAGTGATACAGTAATACATGTGGGAAAAGAGAGAGAGTGAGTGAAAGAGAGAGAGAGTGAGTGAAAGAGAGAGAGAGTGAGTGAAAGAGAGAGAGAGAGAGAGAGAGAGAGAGAGAGAGAGAAAGGGAATGTTATATATGTTTAGTGAGGGAGTGATGGTAAGAGATGAGAGATAAAGAGAGAGAAGCGATGCGATTGAGTAATATAAAACGAGGAGAAAGCGGCGAGTTGGCAAAGTTGTTAGCGCGCCGGACAAAATGCTCAGCGGCATTTCGTCTATCTTCACGTTCTGAGTTCAAATTCCGCTGAGGTCAACTTTGCCTTTCATCCTTTCGGAGGGTTACTGGTGTTGGTGAGTTCAGTTTCCTGTCCAAGCCTCGCTGCTCGTCAGGCTAAGACAGATTGTCAAAGTATTGGTCGCTCTCTGACAGGTTAATGTCGAGCCCTTGGCAGTGGTGAGCTCGGCGTTCTCGGCCCAGGACCATTATCCCAGTTCAACGAAATCGATGTTAGATGCCGCAGGCCTCATTTCCCAGCAGGAGCCATCGAAGCGAGACCGAGGGAATGGTAAAAGGGCCAGTAGGTATGACCACTTTCCCGTCCCATCGATGTAGGTCCCTCATCTGCAATCTCCAGCGGTAAAAGTTCGTGTGGTCAGCTACGAGCCCAGACTCCGCTGTTTCTCAAGCCCAGAAGAGCAAACTGTCCAAATTTCG
>NW_026428692.1:0-813 GCF_001194135.2 Octopus bimaculoides
ATATGTCTCTTTCTCTCTCTCTCATACATATACATTTATACACATAGATACATGCATGTCTAGTTGTGTGTGTGTGTGTGTATATATACATATATATATATATATAGGTACACACCTACGCACACAGAAACAGTAAAATCTAATATGATGCACCTTACGATGAGGAGCGGAAGGAGGTGAGGAATAAAAATAATTAGCTGCAGCTTAAAAGCTCCTGAAGCAACTTCGCAGAACATCTAATGGACAGAATTTAAAAATTTTGAAAAGGTGTTTTTAAATTGATAGGACAGTTTCGACATTTATCTAAGTATCTTTGATTAAATCGGCTTTTATGTGCGTTGGCAAAATGTGTCATGTCCACACACCTCGAAGTGTGTTAAGAGTCACAGACAGACGGAGAGGAATGCAGTGAGTGCGTTCGGTATGCTGCTTCTGTTATGGAACGAACGAGCATTTCGTATCTACATTAGGATCAGAAATGACATGAAATGTTTCAGCATGAAGCATATTGCTGTTCGTCAGTGATCTGTGAATATCGCAGACAGGGTATGGATGTAGACCGTTTGTGTAAGCAGTGGCGGGAAGGAAGGAAAAAAAAAAGCTGGAAGGAAGGAAGCAAGGTAGATAGATCGATAGATAGATAGATAGAGATAGCTGGATAGATGAACACATGAGTAGATATACAAGTGGATGGATAAATGGACACAGACAGACAAATGGATAGATAGATAGATAGACATACACAGATAGAAAGAGAGACATAGATAGATAGATAGATAGATAGATAGATAGATAGATAGATAGATAGATAGA
>NW_026428692.1:3942-4551 GCF_001194135.2 Octopus bimaculoides
CCTACGGAAAAGACTATGGTAACCTTGGTCAATATTGTCATTGAAGAACCTATAACAGTAAGTGACTCTCTTTTGCCTTTTTGTTTTATTTTTTTTCCTGGATTTTTTTTTTTCTAGTTCATAGGGTTATGCTCAAGATGGCTCCGTCGTTCACACGTGCCATCCTAGATGGACAAATAGATAGATAGACAGATAGATAGATAGATTGATAGAACGGTAGATGGACAAATGAATAAATAGATGGATATATATATATGGATAAGTAGATATACCTCTGTGGAAAGGGCATCATGATTGCTGGAGTTGCCCATGACCTCAGCTCACAGACACAAACACACTCACAGTATGAGAAGACTAGGTTAATCCTTAAACCCTTTGAGTTATCATAATCCAGTATATCTTAATACAATGACTTTCGCTTTAATGTGAATAAACGAACATTATAACTGACAGAGTAATCAGACCGCTAAAGGGTTATTAATTAAGCTCCACATAATTGCCAATGTACAACGAGCGATTTTTCATAAGCTTGTGCTAACAGACTGTGATAATTTAGCTCGTTTGCAATATTTTATTACTAGTAACAATTACTACACCTGACGGACTTAC
>NW_026428693.1:0-213 GCF_001194135.2 Octopus bimaculoides
GAATTTTGGATAGTTATTTATTTAGTGCTTTTATCTCATTCCAGAGAATCATAAGAAATGATATCTTTACAGAAAATGTATGCCTTTTATATGGATGTTAGTTGAAAAATCTAGAGTTGAATGGGGAAGACAATGTTCTTTTGTTATTTTGAATTTATGTGTATGTGTATATATGTGTGCATGTACATATGCATGTGTATGTATGTGTGTGTA
>NW_026428694.1:0-202 GCF_001194135.2 Octopus bimaculoides
CATACATACTTACATACATACATGCATACATGCATGCATACAGACACACATATATATGTACCTACACAAAAATATACATACATGTATACATACATACGTACATTCAATTGTTTCAGGGCAAATATCAATGCTTATAAGCATGTATTCGTGTGTGTATGTGTACGTACGTATGTATGTATGTATGTATGTATGTATGTATGTA
>NW_026428695.1:0-358 GCF_001194135.2 Octopus bimaculoides
AGAAGAAGAAAAACAGATTTACAATTGCAAGTAAAATAAAAACGAACGATAATGAAGTCAACATTTCTCTCTCTAAATACATTTCGAAGTAGCAATTCGCTAAATACACTTGATAGTGGCAACGAATCGGATCTGGTTATTGCAAAGTAGCTTTATGAGTATCAATGTAATGTCTTCCTTTGTTTCGCCTATCTTGACTTGTCTTTCATAGCGTGTCTTTTCATTCCAAGGAAGCACGAAGAAAAAAAAAATAAATAAAAGCAAGAAACAAAACTAAGAATAAAAATAAAATGACGAAATAAATTATTTAAAAGCATAGCAAAATAACTACTGAAAACCACAGTTTGGTAAAAAAAAT
>NW_026428696.1:0-474 GCF_001194135.2 Octopus bimaculoides
GTGTGTGTGTGTGTGTGTGTGTGTGCCTTACTTCTGTATAGAACCTTGGGATTGTATATGTATGTCAGCTGATGCGATTTACATCTGAGATTTTCAAAACGTTGGTAAATTTCTCTCTGTTCATTCTAATTAACGAATCTTAACGCCATGGTGTTGATCACCATTTAAAATACCTTGCAAACTTATCGTCACCGCAAAAACTTCTGAGTAGCTCCTGCAGATTCTCCGTGGGGGTAAAGCATCTCCCGTGTGAATTTCACCTATATATATATAAAGATCATTACTTATAATTACTTTATTATAGCAGATATAAATATATACAGAGAGACAGTGAGGAAGAGAGAGATGTGTATGTACATGTGTATATATATATGTGTGTGTGTATTCTAAATGGACACCTGTCTCTAACCTATATATATACATATATATATATACATATATATATATATATATATATATATATATATATATATA
>NW_026428696.1:1264-2147 GCF_001194135.2 Octopus bimaculoides
ATATATTAGCGCTTTCGTTCGTCTTTCGAACTTGTCAAATATAATTCTGTGAAAATACAGAGATCTCTGTGAAAATACAGAGATCTCTATTTTCCAAAATTTTGACGACTTTTTTTTCAATATTTAAATCTGTACATCACACCTAACACTTTACACACACACACACACACGCACACACACACACACACACACACACACACATATATATATATATATATATATATATATATGTGTGTGTGTGTGTGTGTGTGTGTGTGTATATGTATATACGCGCAATTGCGTGCTTAAATTCTTTCCCTTCCCTCACGCACGCACATTAACGCACATTTTATTCACAATTTACACCTAACGTCTTCTCAAATATCGTTACTTTCTCAACGAAACGAGACCATTTCACAGCCCTACCATTAGTTATCTATATGTTCAATATTTACAGACTTTTACTGTTTTCTTTCTAATATCTGTATCTGCCTGCAATGTGTTTACCTTGGATCAAACAAACCTAGGTGGACAAATATATCTAGGGGTAGAGGAATATTTTGTCAATTAATCTTACATTTCTCGAAACACAGCGAATATGAATTTATTACGATTATTTCTACTGTAGGTCCGAACCCTACTTCCATTCGTTATTTACGAAGCATATATTGTACAATGATTTCTTCAATCTATTATATTTTGACTGGAGATAAACGGATATAAAGGATTCGCGTACTTTCGCTGTATTTCTAGGAATGGGAACAAGTCAGGCCGGTTGTAAGGATGGTATATACGTTTCTGTCACCTGAGTACATACGTATTCGATCACCCAAAAAATATGCATATATATATATGTAGGTAGATAGATAGATCGATAGATAGATAGATAGATAGATAGATAGAT
>NW_026428697.1:0-614 GCF_001194135.2 Octopus bimaculoides
ATCATGCATCGGCACAATTTGAAACCATCTCCGAACCTACATAGGCCAGCTAGTTCTTATCCCTCCTCAAGAATAACCATGTGCGTCACAAGCAATACCGCAGAAAATCTGCGGTTTACTATCAGGGAGTGAATAATTATTACAATTAAAAGGGTAATGGATTATTATACATTTATAAATATATAAGAACATTTAAATAAGTTCTTCACCAATAATGGTGTTTACATACCGAATAAAGTATTGAATGTAGATGAAATATTGTGTGTTCAATATAAAGGATCAAATATATAAATATAAATATATAAAGGCGACTCAAGTTTCAGGGCTATTTCCCTTCGTCATGGCCGGTATGACAGACTTTAACAGACTGTATATATATAAACATAATTAAGGGATCAGCAAATATTTGCTTCACCACATACCGATGTTCAGAAATAGCAGCTAAAAAAGCTGAGATAGCATTACTTGTAACAGATAGCATTACTTGTAACAGATAGCATTACTTGTAACTCACAAAGGCAAAAACAAGAAGATTTATTTATATATATATATATATACTTCCGATTTCGTTGAAGAAGGACGCGTGTGTTTCGTTCTCCTGAATCAACCCAATA
>NW_026428698.1:0-605 GCF_001194135.2 Octopus bimaculoides
TATACACGTTTGTGTATGTGTGTGTGTGTTTAAGAAGTTATCTCCTTTGTAATGTTTAATATAAAGAACAGAGAGCCAATATATTTAATTTCATACAACAACCAGCAACTTCCTGTCTTTATGAAATATATTGTCTAATATAGCAATATTTTTCAATTTCAATTTCACGGTCTTATTTATCATAGAACATAATTAAAATGGATTCCTCAATGGTTAATACGTATAATTAACTTAATACTTGTAGGTGACGTTCTATATAGATTCAAATTAACCAGCCTATGCATAAGAATAAATACTTATGGTTGCACCCCCTAGACGAACTCTACACAAAGTGTTTCGAGTGCAAACTGCTACATACACACACACACACACACACACACACACACATATATATATATATATACTCTGAATTTCTCAAAATTCTTCTAAACTATATTTAGATTTACTTGTCATACATGAAGAATTTCCTTGGGTGTTAAATCTACTTGAATTTATTGGCATCTGATTGTCAGCAAGTACACCTAGATTAAACATATAAGCACGAGGCAATCCATCATTGCTATTGTTGGCACTCCGTCGCTTACGACGTCGAGGGTTCCAGTTGA
>NW_026428699.1:0-441 GCF_001194135.2 Octopus bimaculoides
AATAATAATAATAATAATAATAATAATAATAATAATAATAATAATCGCTTGAAATTCTTCCACAAGTGCACCATGAATCGAACCCAGTTTGCAAATGGTAGTTATCTTATCAACCCCGAAAGATGAAAGTCGACGTCGGCTGAATTTGATCTCAGAAAGTTAAGACTAATGAAATGCCGCAAATAATTTTCTACTCTGTTCTCACGATTCTACCATTTCGTTCGTCTCTTTAATAATAATAACAACAACACCAACACCAACAATAATAAAAATAATAAATTTTGTGCGCGTGTTTGAATGCTTTTATGCAGTTGCATGCTTTTATGGAAACCGTTGTACCAGAATTTCTTTTGTGTTAGCCACTATTAACTAATTTCGAATTGTCTAGAGTAGTATATCTATCTATCTATCTATCTATCTATCTATCTATCTGTCTGTCTG
>NW_026428700.1:0-341 GCF_001194135.2 Octopus bimaculoides
ACAAAAGGGGCATGGTATTACAAATATGAAAAACGTGATGACAGGGAGTAGAAAGGAAAAAGATTAAAAAATATATTTGAATATCGATTTATAACGACGAGAAAGTGAAATAGATACTGTCTCATGTTTGCTGTTGAATGACAATTGTAAAGGAAAATACGTTGAAATATTCGGATGATATCAATTGTTGTATGATAATGTCGGCTTTATTTGATGAATGCAAATGAAACCATTATTCAAGAAATGTGGATCAAGAGTCATGCATGTTTGTGGTCATATCATCATACCAATATGTAACGACTGCTTTTTACAACAGAAATATATATATATATCTATCTATC
>NW_026428701.1:0-2854 GCF_001194135.2 Octopus bimaculoides
GTGTGTGTGTGTGTGTGTGTGTGTGTGTGTATACATACATATATGTATATTCATTTGTACATATATATATATATATGTATACATATGTCTATATATATGTACACACATATACAAACAAACATACGTATCTACATACATACATGTATAATTGCATAAATTGGAGTCAAGAAGGAGTACAAAGGAACATTTATTTGTAAACCCTACAACGTAGTTCTTCCTTTTGGCAGGTATTTGGTTATGCGAACGTTTCTCTGCATTGAGAGATCTTGTTGTGTCAACGGGTCGTCTGCATGTTACATTATTAAGATATGGCCACATGACTATCGCTCCTTGTGATACTCAGTGGTGAATAAATGAGCAAAAACTCTACAATCATGCATACATACATTCATACATGCATACATACATACATACATACATACATACATACATACATACATTCATACATGCATACATACGTACATACATACATACATACATATATATATATATGTATATATATATGTGTGTGTGTGCGTGTGTGTGTGTGTGTGTGCGTGTGTGTGTGTGTGTGTGTGTGTGTGTGTGTGTTCTTGCGGGGTCTCAGTCCTATTGGCTAAACTCTTAAATGTTTAAAAACATTATTTATACAATAAAACATTTACTTACAAATAATTTGAAGACATTTCATCCGCAACATCTTGTCTGTTTTCTAAATGAAGGATAATCATTATATTAACCTTTTATCGATTTATCATTATTAGCTGGCATTGTATTCCTCAAGTGAAGTGTTTATATCTATTCAATACACCTTATGAAGAGAATCCGAATGAAAAGGTATTGACGTACAACTTGAAATGGCATAAGAACACTAAATTATACATTTATATATGCATATGTGTGGTTGTATGTATGTGTGTGTGTGTGTGTGTGTGTGTGTGCGTGCGTGTGTGTGTGTATTTATGTGCGTGTACGTGTGTGTATGTGTGTGTGCTTTTGCATGTGTATGCGTATGCATATTTATACTATTTCACAAAAATATCAATAATTTTATCAAAAACAATGAAAGAAACCATTGATAAATTTCATATCAAAAGAATTTCCCGCTTGAGTTGAAAATAAGAAGGTCACAATCATTTATAAAGTATATTGCCACTTGTGTTATCAAAACAATGACAGCTATTTCATCATAACTTATATCGTACTCAATCAACTGTTTTAAGAGCACCTGCCAATATATACAAACTGCACCATTACGAAAACTGTAAATCACAGCTAAACCTATCAAAAGAAGAGGAAAATTCAAAAAAATCCACCCCTACTCCAAGCTGCTCCTCTTTCGCCTACTATCTCCTCCAACCCTCACGTATTTATGATTATATCAAGTACAAGACAAAAGTCGAAACTAAACAACACTTAATAATACCACGCAGTAGTAAGAGCAAAGATGGCATCTCAAGACGGTTACAATACCAGTGATTGTAGGAGCACTTGAGACGATCAAAAACGGAACTGAAGGTTTATTTAAGAATGATCTCTGGATTACTATCCATGCAGAAAGCACAAAAGATTGTATTAACCGACATGACACACGTATTGAGAAGAGCCTTGTCGATGTGAATTTTCTTTCCTTTTTTGCCTTTTATTGTCTTTGTTTACTTTTATATTCTACATCTTTTCCTTTTTCTCTCTGTCTTTCTTCTTTTTTCCATCACATGACTTTGTAACTGAACAATCTGGTTTGATTATTTTAGTAGCCTACAAATATATACAGTGCGAAATATAACGTTTCCAGAATGGCAGAACAATGCTGAGTGGACTATAATAACTGTTATAATCTAATTACTCAGAGTCCGATATAATATTTCGGAATATAAAATGTCCTTCTTCAGATATTGCTAGGAATTGATCGAGTTACTGCTATAATCGGTTTTCCAACGGTTACTGGATTTTTTCGGAAGCGTCTCTGCAGTGGTCTTACGAAGCCTCTTCCGGAATTCCTCAGGAGAAGTGCGTGAGGGCAGCCATGTCTCGAGCTTGTGTGTGTTGGTATATCCGCAGCGCTGCTTCTAAGTTATGTATTATTCGTGCAGTTTTCCTTTTTATAATACCAGAACATGTTACCAGAAATGAACTTACACTCATCCAGATATAGCTGAATTATATATTGGTTGCTAATTTCCAGCCTGTTGTTAATTTGAGGTCCTAGTCTGTCTATGAGGAATTGTACAGTTTATATATATTGGCAGGTGCTTATCTCCTTAATTGTTTTCGTGCGTTTAATTTGTTGCAATAAAAGGTATGTTTACATATTCAAGTAGTTAGGGAGAAAAGAAAGGTAAAATTTTCACAGAAAATTATAGCTATTAAAGTTTAAAATTTTCTAAAGATGTTCGTTTGTATGTCTGGCCAGAGAAAACTGTAGTGCTCTTGCAATAAAAAGGATGTTTACATTTTCAATTATTCAGGGAGAAAAGAAAGAGTAGATATTCACAGAAGTTGTAAATATTAAGGTTTTTAGAAGCTTTTAAAGATGATCGTTTGTGTGGTCGTCCAGAGAAAATTCTAGAGATGTAAGTTTCTATCCTTATTTTGGGAGAAATTTGAAAATACCCACAGGAGATTGTAGATGTTCCAATTCCTGAAAGTTATTTTTCAGTTGTTCTGCTGGGTTGTGTTAGTGTTTCTGTCTTCGGTTACACACTGGTCTGTGCAGCCGCTGTCAAGGCTAGCGCTCTCTGTTATTATTATTATTATTATTATTATTATTATTATTATTATTATTATTATTATTATTATTATTAATCATTATCATCATCATCATCACCATTATTATTATTATTGTTCAGTAGTTTTATTTTTATAACGTGCTTTC
>NW_026428702.1:0-529 GCF_001194135.2 Octopus bimaculoides
GCCTGGACTTGCCCCATGATAAAAACTGGTGGGAACACAAACCACCCAGTACTTGAAAATGATCACATTGCACTCCTCCTGAACTTCACCATTCAAACTGACAAAAAGATAGACGCAAATAGGCCAGACATCATACTGAAAAACTTCAGACAAAAATCATGCTTCCTCATTGATGACTGTCCCAATCGATATAAACGTATCTGTCAAGACCTACCAAAAACTGAGCAAATATAAAGATTTTGAAATATAAATTAGCAAAATGTGGAATCTGAAGACGAAAACAATACCTATTGTCATAGGTGCCCTGGGAATGACAGCGAAACGGGCTGATTACTACCTAGCTCAGATACCAGTACGTGTGTGTGTGAGTGTGTGCATAATTATTTTAAAATATACTACTGTATGAGATATAAATGTAGAAAAAATGAGTCATGCGAAAAATGGGAGTCAAAACAAAGAAATAGCAGTTTTACATTAAAACACGTTGTTTGTATGCGAGTAAGATATTTGAGCGAATAAACATTTAGTT
>NW_026428703.1:0-220 GCF_001194135.2 Octopus bimaculoides
GAATACCTACGCTGAACTATTGAGAAATCTGCTGTTACTCTATCCAGATTGCAAATTCAGGCTTATGCCTGTAGTTATTGGAGTTCTGGGATATGTAACACACTACCTAAATACCAATCTTGAGAAATTAGTCTTCTCAAAACCGGAAAGGAGTAAGCTGATTCGAAGACTGCAGATTCAATCCATCAATGGAACTGTAAAAATCTCTAAACTTTCCAGA
>NW_026428704.1:0-104 GCF_001194135.2 Octopus bimaculoides
TGGTCTATTTTGCATAGGGAAATTACTCTGTAATACTCCTGTCAAAAACAAAAAATCTTTTTGTGTCCCGGTGGCTTTGCATTATGTTTTAAGTTTACTATACT
>NW_026428704.1:114-1423 GCF_001194135.2 Octopus bimaculoides
TTGTGTCCCGGTGGCTTTGCATTATGTTTTAAGTTTACTATACTATTTTCCTAATAACAAAAAGACAGCTACCTACACTACCGAAATATTTCAACCGTATTATAATGAATTAAAAAAAAATATATCCTTCAGTTTGATGTAGTTGTTTTCATAGCGGCAGTAGAAAAGTTTTACTTACTCCAAAAGCGTGACCAGAGCTTTTCTGAAAAGAAATGTTGAATAATTGTCAAAATTTTGTAGTTTGAAAGCGGGTAATACATTTTCAGACATATTCACAGGTGAATTTATAGTCCTCTACTGAATAAGGCTGCCGTAATACTATGATCGATTAAAAATTTTACAAGCGTGACACAATAGATTATCAGAGAATATAAATAAATATTGCAACTATGGCTATTCGATACGTGTATGTCATCGCGTGAAGTCCTAAGCCACATTATTTAGTATCCAATTGAAAAAAAGGTAAAACGTAACTAAATAACATATTCACTCTTTCCTTGATCGATTGTTGCTTGAATGGTGGTTTTAGGAAAAATGATTGTTTATATTCTTACAATACAACAATTCTTAATAATCGTACGTTGCTCTGTAGCTCATTGTTTTAGACAGATAAAACTAAAGTAATACAAGCTACTTACATCACACCTCAAAGAGTAATCCTTTTTGTACATTATTTGACAAAAGTTGGGTACATTTCGATCTGACCACATACATTTATCGAACACATTGTAAGTACTGGAAGGCAAAAATTATACATTCAGGTATTCTTGTATTCTCGTATTGCTTATATATTTATACCAACTCCATTCTGGACTCATTCTCGCCTTTCAAGAGTTATAAGAAGAATAAACCAAAATCAATACTCAATTATTAAGAGCAAAATTATTTCTCAACTTCATATTTCTACAACTAGATAGAAAATTTAGTCTCACTGTCAGAGATCTTTAAACAACGATAGAAAAATTATACAATTTTCAATTCAAAATGGGCCAAAATAATTGTCTATTTATTTATATTTACCTGAATGTTGCCTAGTATAATTTGTATTGTCTTTTGTCTAATTAGTTGACATAAATATATATATGAGTAAACCACGAATATCCCAGTCAAGACCGTGAGAGAATTGGTAGTGGAGATATCATTTCTTGAATCGGTGGTAGTTTAAAAACAAATGGCGTCTATATTTCATTGTACAAGATGTTTTAATATATAAGTCAGATATTCTTGGTTCCATCGACTTGGTACCATTGCAATACAGCTAGCATTTTGATAACGATATTCTATATTTGTCAATATAGAATGGCACACA
>NW_026428705.1:0-335 GCF_001194135.2 Octopus bimaculoides
TCTTTCTTTACCCATAATTTTGGATTACATTAGATTGAAAATTCAAATAAGTTTGAAATGAATAAGTGAAAATGCAGAGATTATGCGTCGAAAATGTAAATAATGTGAATATGTTTGTGTCTACTTAGAGCACGAGTTGTGGAGAATGATTTACCAGGGATATCACATCTATATGAACTTTCTCCCGTGTGAGATAGTGTTTGTGACAATTCACTTCCGAACTGAAGTAGGCTCCCAGCCTCTCTATCCTGGATGGTTTTGGTGGACCACTCCAAATGAAAGACGGCACTTCATTCAACCACTACATAAAAAGTATTAAGAAAAAGTATAATTTG
>NW_026428706.1:0-388 GCF_001194135.2 Octopus bimaculoides
TCGGATCAACTGGAACCCTCGACGTCGTAACCGACGGAGTGCCAACCAATCTTGTTCTACAACTTTTAAGCTATACTGAAATTCAGTTAACTCTATGGAGTACAAAATCACCTCTATACAGTAAAAATAAGCTCCATGAAGCAGAGGCTAGCTTTGAAGAGCAGAGGTCAGCCTCCATAATGTGTGTGAGTGAGCGAATATCTGTCCATCTGTTTGTCTATCTGTCTGTGTGTTTGTCTATTTGTCTGTGTGTTTGTCTATCTGTCTTTCTACCGATCTATCTAAATATTAGGGTAAAAAATTGGATATTAATTAATATCAATTTAATACCAGGGAATAAGCACATTAAAAGAATCAGGGAGATTCAGAAAAAATATCTGAGATCTCA
>NW_026428707.1:0-530 GCF_001194135.2 Octopus bimaculoides
TGTGTTTCTGAAATTGATATGAAAATTTCATGGATTTATAATGTGTATGATATCACTAAACTCAAATATCTCGTGTTTATATTACTTTAAAAAAATGTTTTTATATTTTGTTGTTGATATGCTAAATGATGCGATTACGAGAATTTTTTCTTTTATGTTAGAGTTCTTAAATATCGTTTGGAATAGATGTATGTTCTTAAGGAATTTAGTATATTCGACAAGTTATTCATATTGTAGCGATTCCACTACGCTATCAACATTATACCAGCATAAATAAAATAGCTAACTTAAAATCTGGGGTGAAAACTAAAATAGACCAAACGTTACCAATACACGGAGTACAATGCAATTTGTATGTTTCAGGGATTCAGAAGTCTTTTGTAATATTATATATTGTGTAATGTAAAAATCAACATTTATTAAAAAAAATGTGTTCAGATATTAGTTATACTGTGTATAGAGAAGAAAAAGTGGAGGCGTAATGGCCCAGGGGTTAGGGCAGCGGACTCGCGGTCGTAGGATCGCGGTTT
>NW_026428708.1:0-447 GCF_001194135.2 Octopus bimaculoides
AGCAGCAGCAGCAACAGCAGTAGTACAATTTAGTAACCTAACAACAACAATATATTTTGGCCGTGGAATAATCACAATAAAAGGAACAAAAGTGATTGCTTGCAACAACAACAACAGCAAAATAACAATGATATTAACTAGAACCACAACAACAACAACAACAACAACAACAACATTACCAACAATAATAACTGCCTCGATAATCTTGATGTTTATTAATAGAGGAAAATAGAAATATTTTAGAACTTTTGGTGGAGATTTTATTTTAATAACAACATAGAATAATAATGATTAATAATAAAGATTAATATAATAATAATAATAATAATAATAATAATAATAATAATAATAATAATAATAATAATAAGTTTCACTGGGACTTAATTTCTTGACTCCCGAAAGGATGAAGGGCAAAGTTGATCTCAGTGGAATTTGAACTCAGAATGT
>NW_026428709.1:0-262 GCF_001194135.2 Octopus bimaculoides
CATAACACATACACATACATGTGTGCATAGACACACATACACACACAAGCACACACAGTTCATATCAGTCACTTTCATCCGAGTTGCTTCAGCCATTGTATACAAATAACACCAAAATATCATTACAGCGTATACAAATACATTTCAAGTACCGTTATAATCAGACGATAAATTACTAAACGCACAGAAACTTCACTGAAAGACAAACACCATTATCACAGTACACATATACACCTACTAACATACACGCACACACATACAT
>NW_026428710.1:0-215 GCF_001194135.2 Octopus bimaculoides
AACAACAATGAAAACAACAAGAATAAAGATAATAAGAAGAGGAATAGAATAAGAAAACGAAGAAGGAGAATATGTAGATGGAGATGAAAAGAAATAAAGAGATGGGAAGGAGAAGAAAGAGTGTAATTGAAAGTAGAGGAAGAAAATGAAGAAGAAAGTGAAGATGAGTGGAAAGAAGAAGGATAATATGAAGAAAAATATGAGGATGAAGATAG
>NW_026428711.1:0-350 GCF_001194135.2 Octopus bimaculoides
ACCCTGCTGTACTCTTTCACCACAACTTTTTCTCACTCTTACTTCCTGTTATGTTGTGCCTGTAATTCAAAGGGTCAGCCTTGTCATATTGTGACACGCAGAATATCCCCGAGAACTACGTTAAGGGTACACGTATCTGTGGAGTGCTCAGCCACTTGCACGTTAATTTCACGAGCAGGATGTTCCGTTGATCGGATCAACTGGAACCCTCGACGTTGTAAGCGACGGAGTGCCAACAACAACAACTTGGCGAGTCTTCGAATTTACAGTCAATTGAGAAAGATAGACAGACAGACACACAGACAGACAGACAGATAGATAGATAGATAAAGAGAGAGAGAGAGAGAGAG
>NW_026428712.1:0-267 GCF_001194135.2 Octopus bimaculoides
GATAGACAGATAGATAGATAGACAGATAGATAGATAGAGAGAGAGGGGGGAGAGATAAATAGATGATACAGACAGACAAACAGAGAGACAGACAGAAGACAGATATAGATAGACAGATGCAGACACATAGATCAATAGACAGACAAACAGACAGATAGACAGAAAGATAGATAGACCGACAGATAGCTAGCTAGCTAGTAAGATAAATAGATACACTGCTAGCTTGCTAGATAGATAGATAGATAGATAGACAGATAGATAGATAGA
>NW_026428713.1:0-447 GCF_001194135.2 Octopus bimaculoides
GGGATTAGGGATTCATGCATGATTTGGACAGAAAAAAGGTTGATGAGGGGGAAGAGGAGAGACGTGGGGAAGGGAAATAGGGAAGTGGAAGGGGTCTGAGTCTGGCCAGCTCTGAGGAACAGAGGACATTATAGTAGTGGTATAACAATTAGCGAGAGGAGACACAGCATGCTTGTGGTCAGGAGTGGTGGTGGTGGGGGAGAGAGACTTTGCGTCAATCAGTTGAATGGCCCTTTAGGTCCATTTTCTGGATGTGGCCTTGGATCTCTGTGTTTCCGGTTGTTGTTGTTGTTGTTGTTACTCCAAGCCCTATCCACTCAATTCTGTATTCTGACACTCTGCGTCTCCATCACCATTCTTACATTTCTCTGATATCAAACATGGTTAACCGATCCATGAGAATATTCCTTTGAGCCATAATTACCACACACACACACACACACACAC
>NW_026428714.1:0-867 GCF_001194135.2 Octopus bimaculoides
CAATCGCATTTGTACACCTGAAATGTTTCCACTCATGGTACTTGCACCAGCAAATGAAAAACAGCATAACTTTGAGCCAAGGGAAATGTTTAGGTGACAAAAAACATCTAGAATAATCTTAGTCAGTGTCTTCGAAGAGCAGTCACGGGGATTATAAAAACCTAGAAAATCCTCATTGACATTCAGGTCTTCAGAAACGTACCGGACAGTGATTGATACTTGTTCCATGCCAGAGCAATTAGTGGTACCATCACATATAATGCCAATAAATCTGGAATTTTCTACTTTTATTTTGATCTCATGTAAAATGTTATGAGCATACGCCTCTAAAATTTCATTTTGAATTGTATCAGAGAGGAAATTGTTCTGACGCTTAAGCCACTGGCTTACTTCTGCACTGCATTCTTCAGCAAGTTCCCTTACAAGATTTACGAAGTTTCCCATAAGATTTTGAATTTCTGTTGAATACAACATGGCAGATGATTAAAAAGGGCAGACACAAGAAAGAGAAAAAATAAGTAAAGAACCACGTATAAGGCCACTAAATTGTAACGAAAGAACTCTGGTCGAACAAAAACCTGAAAAACAAATAGCAAACATCACATAAATAATGCTTGTGTTTTTATTGGCAAAACCAGCAACATGACCTCCCATCCAATATGCTTCAAAAGACGATAGGCCATACTAGAGCACCGTCTTTTATTTGAAGAAATCAACGCCAGGAATTATTCTTTGGAAGCCTCGTATTAATTCTATCGCCACTTTTTTCGAACTGCCAAGTTACAGGAGCATAATCGCATCAACATTAGTTATCAGTCGATGGTGAGGTGACATAGAGACACACAAATACATACATTCGTATGTATA
>NW_026428715.1:0-210 GCF_001194135.2 Octopus bimaculoides
CATACATACATACATAGATATACATACATACATACATACATACATACATAGTGTGCGTACGTGCGCGCGTGCGCGTGCATGTGTATATGTGTATGCGCGTGTGTATGCGTGAGCGTAGCTAGCTAGACAGAGACACAGACAAATAGACAAACAGACAGACAGATAGGGAGATAAATAGATAGATAAATAGATAGATAAATAGATAGATAG
>NW_026428716.1:0-446 GCF_001194135.2 Octopus bimaculoides
TTCTTCCCCTTCTCAATCTTTCTATACATCCTCTCCTTCTCTCAAAATATCTAGTTTGTTTCGATAACGCCATTTTAAATTCTTACCGTCCACTGTTCGTATGTAAGTATATTGGGAATGAACAAAAAATGTATATGTGCTTAAGTGTGTGTATGTGTATACAATGATGTGTTTGGGTCTATCGATGTTTTGGAATGTCTTCGTTCTTATGCATGTATATTATCGTTTGTTTATGTGTATGTTTTACCAAACATATTTTAGCATAGGTATGTTTCTATGTCGTTGCCGCGAGAATATGTACGTGTGTGTGTGTAGATATAGATGCATACGTGTATGAGTATATTTCTGCCTATGTATGTATGTATTTGAATATATATGTATGTGTGTTTGTGTGTATGTATATGTATATGTTTATATATAACAAATATATGTATATATATATAGGT
>NW_026428717.1:0-214 GCF_001194135.2 Octopus bimaculoides
ATTCATATTCATACCAATAATAATTGGAGCACTAGGTTTTGTTAGTAAGTGCTTAAAGAAGAGTCTGGATAAACTGGGATTTTCAGAAAAAGAAAACCGGTTGATTCGTACACTACAAATGCAATCTGTGAGTGGAACAGTAAAATTATGCTAGACTTTTCTAAAGATCCAAATATGAATTTGTCTATGGATCCTGGTATCTTCGTTGGAAACC
>NW_026428718.1:0-256 GCF_001194135.2 Octopus bimaculoides
CACATATAAATACATACATACATGCATACACACACAAACATACATATACACACGTATGTAAGTGTATGTATGAGTGTGGGCACTTATATACATATACCTATGCAAATCTATCTATCTATATATCTGTATGCATGCATGTATGTATGTATGTATGTATACACACATATACACATACACACAAGCACACATATACACACACATATATATATATATGTATATGAATACGTATATATATATATATATATATATATATATA
>NW_026428719.1:0-431 GCF_001194135.2 Octopus bimaculoides
TATATATATATATATCGCTTAACTTTCATGCTGGTAAAAAGGGCTAAACATCCCTCTGTTGTACATCCATTAATGTTATATCGCCTACAGAAATGAATCTATGAAGATGATCAACCCGATACCCACGGATACTACAGACTGAACTGTAATCAGCCCAGGAATACGGACTGTGAATCTTAAGAGACATGTGGTTTGTGGAAATGCACGTAGCGACACATTAAATGTTTATAAATTCCATTCAAGGATTATTGTTATTATTATTATATTTATCCTACATTATAGCGGTACCTCTCGATGCAACCCCGAAAAACTGGTTCACTCGTCAGCATCATTAGACTGTGGCCGGCATAATAGAATAGGAGCTTTATTTGCAGATTCAAAAAGCTTCCCATAAACAAATTTATAAGATCTATATGTATGTATGTATGTAT
>NW_026428720.1:0-224 GCF_001194135.2 Octopus bimaculoides
TATATATATATACATATATATACATATACATATATATATATACATATATCCATATATACATATACATATGTATTTATATATACACACACACACACGCATAAACGTGCAGAAACATATACTTACACGTACACAGACAATAGCACTCATATATGTACTATCTCAAAGGCACGCACGCACACACACACACACACACATACACATACACACACACAAACACACACACA
>NW_026428721.1:0-347 GCF_001194135.2 Octopus bimaculoides
ATGTAAATTGTAGGAATACGAAAATTTATTTACTGAAAAATTGCCGTGGAGTGGGGGGGATTCATTGCATGCCCAACCCCGGAAGTCACCGCAGGCCACTGGTATGTATAATATATAAATATTTTATAGTTATATACATAATTATAACAAGGGCTTGACTTGCGCCTCACCACGCACTGAAAAATAGACGTCAAAAGTGTATGATGAGGCACAACCCAAGCCCTTGTTAAAATTATGTATATAAATATAAGATATTTATATTAATTTACCTACGAGGTTTTATTTCCGTGCTGACCACCTAGTAAAAATCATTTATGATTTTACCTTTATTATTATTATAATATATA
>NW_026428722.1:0-261 GCF_001194135.2 Octopus bimaculoides
ATGATTATGATGACTATGATGATGGTGATGATGATGATGATGATGATGATGATGACAGGAATGGTGATGACGATGACGATGTTGATGATGAAGATGAAGATGATGATGATGATGATGATGATGATAATGAGGATGATGACACATGAAACAACGATGAAGATGACATAAGAACGATGATGTTGATGATGACAGTGTGTATGAAGGTAATAAGTGTGTAAAGGAAAATGATGACGGTTACGATAAAGACGACGACGACGACGA
>NW_026428723.1:0-255 GCF_001194135.2 Octopus bimaculoides
CTGGATGCCCTTCCTAATGCCAACCACTTTCCAGTACGTAATGGGTAATTTGTTTCCTATCACCAGCACCAGTGAGGTCACCGAGAAACTTGAAAGACAAAGGAAAGGAAAAGGAATGCATTTGGGAGATGGCAAAGTGGTAGCTTTATGCCAGATATTGAGGGTCTTAAATATGATCGAGGGACAAGCATAGGTGTCTTGATACAAAGGAGATACATGGATACCCCCCACACTGTGTGAGGGTGGATGGGAGTA
>NW_026428724.1:0-328 GCF_001194135.2 Octopus bimaculoides
CACGTACACACACATATATGCATACACACAAATAGAGACCTAGATATATAGATGCATGAATGCATACATACATACACGAATGCATTCTTACATACACGAATGCATAAATACATACATACATGAATGCATACATAATTACATATATACATACATGAATACATACATACAGCACACATAACATAGTTAGTTACATGATAGAAAAACATGTGTGCAGAGCCCTTCGCCTAATCACGTCCAAACGACGTTAACATGCCAAGCGTGAATTTCCGAAAATTTCACCTAACTGTAAATCGACATGTTCATCTCTATTAAGCGAAAAGAGATTAGG
>NW_026428725.1:0-126 GCF_001194135.2 Octopus bimaculoides
TTTCCAACATGAAAATCTAAGACCACACGTTTCTTTGGGAACCAGACAAAAATTGCTGCAGCTGGGTTGGGATGTCACCCTACCCTCCATATTCACCAGATATTGCTCCTTCGGATTTCCACTTAT
>NW_026428725.1:329-536 GCF_001194135.2 Octopus bimaculoides
AACTCTTTGCAAGTGTAAAGATAGACAAAAGTCAGCATTGCATGGAACTACAAGAATTCTTCACATGGTACTTGAGGCATGACCAGTAAACAAGAATCACCTTAGTCTGCTGGCTATGGGCAGCTGACACTTTCCATCCTACCCAGCAAAATAAGCCGTGAGTTTTCATATAATAATAATAATAATGATAATAATAATAATAATAAT
>NW_026428726.1:0-320 GCF_001194135.2 Octopus bimaculoides
ATATACAGGTATACTATAAGACCCAAGTTAAAAACATTCCCAACAATTCATTAACACACCCACCCCCAATAGGAGTCTTCATTCTCACATTTTAGAGCTCCATGATCTCCATTTTTCAGGAGCAAAATCCTTTTTACAGGTTCCAGAAGACTGAAATTTTGGAATATGTGCATAAAGATTAATAGTATGGGATACATGTCTCATGATTAGAATTTTTTTTAGGGTGTGTAAAGAGGTAAAGAACCCTCATGTGCAATTTTGATGAAATTTGAATAATATCTATTCCAGTTCCTTACAGGAAATATAAGAGAAAAGTCTCA
>NW_026428727.1:0-217 GCF_001194135.2 Octopus bimaculoides
ATCTCGTTCTTATGTGAGATGCAGTGGACGGTACCTTTGGCACCATACATATATATATGAATATATATATGTATATGTATATATATATGTATATTTATATATATGAATATGTACATATCTGTATAAATATTTATATATGTTATGTGTATATATATATATATGTATGCATATATATTTATATATATGTATATATATGTATATATATATATATGTATAT
>NW_026428727.1:227-367 GCF_001194135.2 Octopus bimaculoides
TATATATATGTATATATATATATATGTATATGTATATGTATAGATATATATGTTATATGTATATATATATGTATGTATATATACACACACACATATATATATACATATATATATGCATATATACATATACATATATATAT
>NW_026428728.1:0-642 GCF_001194135.2 Octopus bimaculoides
CTTGTTTAGCTATCTATCTATCTATCTATCCATCTATGTCAATCTAACTAACTATCTATCTATCTATCTTTCTTTCTTTCTTTCTATCTATCTATCTATCTGTCTACCTATCTGTCTGTCTGTCTGTCTATCTACACACACATACATACATACATACATACATACATACATAAATGTAGGTTTTATTTATATATGCATATATATTTACAAAACAGCATGTCACTCTTTTGGAGTCAAAAGTACAACACACACATATCCACACACACACACACATACACATACGCACAAAATACACACAACAAAAACAAGAAACAAGACACAAAGACCCTAAACACGAGAATAAAATATGGCCGTCTTCACAAAACACGAATCAAAATGGCTTCCTTTTTTTTCTCTCTCTCGCGATTTCTTTTTAATGGAGGGCAACAGCTGGTTCAAGTGAGTCATTTCCCTTGTTTAGATTACACAACTTCGAACTGTGCTGCTTCTTTTGTTGCTGCTGTCACCTCAACTGTTGCTGCCAATGCTGCCGCTGCTACTGCTGCTGCGGCTGCCGGCTGGTTGTCGTTGAGAACAATACGGCGAGCTGGCGGAATCGTTAGCGCGCCGGACGAAATGCTTAGCGGTATTTCGCCCGTCGCT
>NW_026428729.1:0-235 GCF_001194135.2 Octopus bimaculoides
ACTTATTTATTTTACTAAAATTTTCGTTGCGTCTTGCAACCTTTTCAATAGTTGTTGATTCTGTCCGTTATTCAAGCTGTTTGTGCGCATGTGTGTGGGTCAGTGTGTGTACGCATATACATGTATGTATGCATGTATATATGTAAAAATGCATGTAAATGTGTATACATGTATGTATGTGTGTGTTTATATATGTATGTATATACCTTTGTCTGTGTGTATTCCGCATATTCAT
>NW_026428730.1:0-216 GCF_001194135.2 Octopus bimaculoides
CTCATATATGTTTAAATGATAAACTTCTGGAAAGTTTTACAGATTTTTAGTTTCAATGATGGATTGGATCTGTAGTCTTCGAATTAGCTTTCTTCTTTCTGGTTTTGAGAAGCCTAATTTCTCAAGATTGATATTTAGACAGTATGTTACATATCCCAGGGCCCCAATGTATGTATGTATGTATGTATGCATGCATTCATGTATGTATGTATGTAT
>NW_026428731.1:0-762 GCF_001194135.2 Octopus bimaculoides
TTTTATAGAAACCACCTAATAAGTAATTAATTAAGTACATGAATTAATATTAAACTGCTTGTATGTAATCTTTCCTTTTTAATGTTGATAATTGATATATACACACATTTGACCTATTTTGGTTATATCATTTTTGAAAATCTGAAATTTTTTTTTTATGCAACATAACAATATTGTTTATAAACAATCACCCATAGTGCCCCAAGATCAAATTTCTTCTGTATTAACATCCTAGGTTTCTTAGCGTCTTGTCCCTTTAACTGGTAATTAACACCATGATTTAAAGTCTTCCCCTACCCAGCCTCTTTTTATAGACAATTACTGTACATCCAATTGACTACTCCTAATGTCTTCTTTCCTCCCTGAGGAAAAGGGATACATATGACAATATTTTATTTCTTTACTACCCACAAGGAGCTACACACAGAGGGGGACAAACAAGGACAGACAAACGGATTAAGTCGAGTATATCGACCCCAGTACGTAACTGGTACTTATTTAATCGACCCCGAAAGGATGAAAGGCAAAGTAGACCTTGGCGGAATTTGAACTCAGAACGTAGCGGCAGACGAAAAACCGCTAAGCATTTCGCCCGGCGTGCTAACGTTTCTGCCAGCTCACCGCCTTGACAATATTTATGATAATATGACAATATTTATGACCAAACCTAGCCATGAGCTGTCAACTTATTCTTGTCCTTTATTCAAAACAGACAGTCTTCTAGTCTTAGATTTAATAGTTGATAAAGAGATAAATGAATTA
>NW_026428732.1:0-234 GCF_001194135.2 Octopus bimaculoides
GAGAGAGAGAGAGAGAGAAAGACACAGAGAGAGAGAGAGAGAGAGTGACATGTGTATATCTATATCACTCTATATATATGTATGTATGCTTACCTCTATACTACCTCTGCATGTATGTATGCATATAGACATATATATATATTATGCATATGTATATATGTACACATACATACACGCTCAGACTTACATACACACACACACACACACACACATATATGTATGTATATATATATA
>NW_026428733.1:0-616 GCF_001194135.2 Octopus bimaculoides
ACTCTAGAGTAAAGATCGTTTGCCAACATAACGTGTCAGTCCTGGTTAGGACGATTGTTACTGTTATATAGCCCCAGAAAGCATTGTCTCCAGTAGGGTATACGAATCACGATCTGTGTCCTTACATTTTCGAAGTGAGTTTAGGGTCCGCACATGAATATAAGTCTACGAACATCAAAAGTTCTTAGAAATATTTTATGAGTTTCTTAGAAGCAACGCACCTTCGTATGAAGACTTTGCGCACCGTTATATATAGATCTAGGCATAAGCTTTACACATACACAAACTAGGACTCCAAATTAACAACAGGATGGAAGTTGGTAATCAATATATTATTTAGCTACATCTGGATGTGTGTAGGTTAATTCTTAATAACATGCTCAAATATTGTTTGCAACAAAAAAAGGGCAAAAAAAAAAATAAAATAAAATAAAATAAAATAAAAAGAAAGGGAAAAAAAAGAGAAGCTGCACGTATAACACATAACTTAGAAGCAGTGCCACAGATGTATCAACACAACACACTTCTCATGAGGAATTCCAGAAGAAGCTTTGTGAGATCACTCCTGAGACGCTTCAGAAAAAAGAAAAACCGTTGGAAAACAATTTATAGCAGA
>NW_026428734.1:0-293 GCF_001194135.2 Octopus bimaculoides
CTTTTGTTTATTTTTCAAGGTTTCCTTCATTTTTATGACGAATTTGTCCGCCACTGATTTACATTTTATGTCTTGTATAGTCACTTGTAAATTCTGAATGACATTACACATAACGTTTTTAATTTCCTTTTCCGATTGCAATGCAGCTATCACCGTATCTTCCAGCGGAATGAATGAGGGCTCTATCATTCAGCATGCAGGTATGAAAGAGAAGATCAGGAAGGAGTGTTGCAGGAGAGTTTGAGCAGTTCTAAAATCCGAGTAAAATGCACGTAACAAGGTGTTAGCCATAA
>NW_026428735.1:0-532 GCF_001194135.2 Octopus bimaculoides
TTGGAGGCCCAAGCTCCTGAGTTCTTTTACAGGGCTTGGAAAAATACTGAAGGACCGCTGCCATAAGTCTGTGAATGTGAGAGGAGAATATATTGAAAAAAATGATAATTAACTGATCCTCCTCTTGTATTTTCTTTTCTCCAAAGCCAGGAACTTTTCAGCAGCCCCTCGTATGATAAAATAAACGCAGATAAAGCATAAATACACTTCCACCGAAACCTCACACTTTACCATTTACATCCAATGATATAACAGCCCTCAAGGAACGTATAGAATCGTCGACACAGACGTACTAAACAATCGCTAATACACATAGATATCGGACATGACAAAAATATTTCGTGCATCACACAGCAACGTACATTGACATTTATTCAAATTCATCGACGAATCAATGTAATATAAAGCATAGGTTCATATCGCGGTAGTATTTCCTTCACGATTTCATTGTCAATACGCCATCATGGAAATACAAACAAAACTAGGAAATAGTAAAGGAAAACAAATAAATTCAATGTTTGTTGGTTTTTTT
>NW_026428736.1:0-369 GCF_001194135.2 Octopus bimaculoides
CTGCAGCATATTATTATTATTTTTATTTTTATCATTATCACCATCACCACCTCTACTATTGTTTGAGGAACTAGTTGGGTAGCAGTTTAGTGAATAGATCATAATCTACAGGTCTATAAAAGGAGGGGAGCTGGCAGAATCGTCAGAACACCAGACGAAATATTTAGTGGTATTTCGCCTGTCTTCACGTTCTGAATTCAAATACCACCGGGGTCGACTTTGCCTTTCATCCTTCCGGGTTCGATAAAATAAATAGCCGTTGAACACTGGGGTCGATTTAATCGACTCATCCTCACATCACCCAAGCTGTCCTTGTGGCAAAAAATTGAAATAATAATAATAATAATAATAATAATAATAATAATAATA
>NW_026428737.1:0-341 GCF_001194135.2 Octopus bimaculoides
TGTATGTATGTATGTATGTATGTATGTATGTATGTGCGTGCGTGCGTGTTTGTATCTTTACGAAATCAGGCTTTCAAGGTATTTGGTTAACCCGAGGCAACGGTAGATGAAAACTTTCCTAAATTGCAACGCCGTGTGATCGAAGCTGGGTATATGCGATTACAAAAGGGACCCACTTAAGCGGCACAGTCAAGCTTAGCTAGCAACCACCTGTTTAGAATTTCAACTTAGAATACTTTGTGGGGGTGAAACAATCTAACGTGACGCAATCTTGTTTAGCTTGGTGCTCTACTGTGTCTGTCAGCAAACACACAAACACTTGAATGATTCTCAGCTGTCAG
>NW_026428738.1:0-320 GCF_001194135.2 Octopus bimaculoides
TATATATATATATATATATATACCACACACTCATGTACACGCACAAATATTCTAATGCAATCGTTTTCTATTTGACAGGCATGAAGTTTTTTAAAAAGATCATTGGATTGTTACACATTCAGTTTTGAGGTAATACGATATCTATTTTTCTTTGTTTTATTCATTGACATCCTTAAGTAACTTTTACACTCATCAGGCCGAAGGCACCTTAGTTAAATGAAGGTTACATTGTCGTCAAGGGATCCCGAGTTAACTCGCAGGAGATGCAACTTAAAATATATAATACTAGCAGAAATACCCGGCGTTGCCCGGGTTAAAGA
>NW_026428739.1:0-214 GCF_001194135.2 Octopus bimaculoides
CGACATCATTGTACTCAATATCATCATCATCATCATAATCACTATCACCATCATCATCATCATCATCATCATCACCATCACCGTCATCACCGTCTTCATTGTCTCCATCATCATCAACATCATCTTCATTATCATCATATTTATCCTCCTCCTCCTCCTCCCCTTCATCATCATCGTCGTCATCATCATCATCATCATCGTCGTCGTCATCATC
>NW_026428740.1:0-314 GCF_001194135.2 Octopus bimaculoides
TGATGATGATGATGATGATGATGATTACGACGACGACGACGACGACGACGGTGGTGGTAGTGGTGGTGAGGGGTGGTTTTGGTGACGATAGGGGAGAGAGATGAAGAGGTAGAGGCAGAGGTGAAAGAGGAACAGGAAGAGCTGGAAGAGGAGAAAAATCAAAACAGTAATGATAATTAGAATGAGGTTGTAGAAAAATAACGATGATGACGTTGGCAATAATATAATACGATTCAGCGTTGATGTTATCAAAACAAAGAATGAGAAAAAAAAACAAACAACGAGAAGAAAAATTTCAAAATTACCTAGGGGCA
>NW_026428741.1:0-476 GCF_001194135.2 Octopus bimaculoides
AAGTTCATGCATTGACACGATATTTTATCACGTTTCTCTTCGTCATTGCAACGAATGCAACTTCTACTTCGACACGGAATAATTATTCAAACTACTTTAGCAATTTCCTAAAAGAGCCGGTTGCATAGATAGTGTGTAAAAAGCGAACGCTATTGATTTCATTTAATGACTAGACAGATGTCTCGTATTCGAGCCGAGCTGCTGTAAATTAATTTCAAGAGCAGCATAAAAACTAAATAAACCTGTTTAATTCTCTCTTGAAACTGGGGAGACATTTCAGAAATTGGCTTAACGAAACCAGTGACTATAAAATAAAAGATGACGACTTCAGTAATTGAAATATGTTAATTAACTGTACATACATACATACATGACTGTATGTATGTGTGTGTGTGTGCGTCTGTGTCTCTACATGTGTGAGGGAGAGTGAGAATATGCATAAATGTACGCATACATATATATATATATATATATAT
>NW_026428742.1:0-214 GCF_001194135.2 Octopus bimaculoides
ACGAAATGAAAAAATTTACTTATTTTACAGATAGTATTTTGGAGGAGATATTAAAGGATACGGATAATGAAAACCTCAAAGAGGCCCAGAATAAATTGAAGGATACGATCTATCGATCTTATAAGTACAAAGGCACAGTCACGGATAGAAATGATCATGGCAAAGAACCGGGCAATATAGTCTGTGAAGCGAAGTTCGATTATGGAGCTGGAGA
>NW_026428743.1:0-320 GCF_001194135.2 Octopus bimaculoides
GAGGCAAGAATGGTAAAGAAATTTATACAATAAAACATGAAAACTAACAGAAGGTAACACCAAGCAGAACAACTATAATGCTATTGCTGACAGACATGTAAACAAATCGTTTGCATAATTACACACACACACACACACATTTATATATACACACACGGACACATACATACGTATGTGTACACCTACACATACATACATATATATATATATACATACATAAACATATATACATTCACACATACATGCATGCAATGCATACATACACAAGCATACAGACATATATAATACACATATATGTGTGTGTGTATATATATATATAT
>NW_026428744.1:0-641 GCF_001194135.2 Octopus bimaculoides
GAGCGAGAGAGAGAGAGTTAGATAGATAACAAAGACAGAGACAGACATATTCATACACACACACACACACACACACACACACACAAACACACAGAGAATTGGGCTGTAATTAATGTTTCTGGAGATGAATGCACGTAACCAGTGCAGATTAGTCGTTCATAGGAATATTTATGATATACATGTGTGCGTGTGGTGTCAGCGCGTGCGAGCACCTGCCTGTGCATGCTTTTCCTTGAGCGAGGATCTATGTTTCTAAATCTGTATCAAAATTTATATATCACTTCGCTATGTAGTGAGGATAATAGATATTTCTTATACTCGAGAAGATAACTTTGTTCTAAAAATGTGATTTCAAGTTTATTTTTGCACTGTTTGTCATTCATTTCTTCTCGGTTTATATTCTCGCAAATAATTATAGTTATCAACCATATTTGCATTAACCAATTATTCTCTTAGATAATAGTTTTTATCGGGAAATCTGAACGCCTACAGTCAGCTGTAAAAATAGGTTTCTCTAAGGAAAAGAACGAACAGAAATATATAAACACAACTTATATTTATGCATACAAATATATATGCACAAATGTATCCATATATACTTACATAAATGCATAACTATATCTATGCATACATACATACAT
>NW_026428745.1:0-559 GCF_001194135.2 Octopus bimaculoides
AGGAATTTATCTGTAATATAATATGTGACAATTATTCGGTTGTCATAATATGACTCCGAGTTTTGCTGTTTTCGCAGGTTTCTGCCCCGACATCTGAAACTCAGAGTCTTATTATGGCAACCAAATAATTATCACATATTATATTACAGATATATATATATATATAAACAATATATGAGTATATGCATATATATGTACATGTATGTATATACGTTCATCCACATGTACATATAGATACATAACTGGGTACATGACGTGGCAAAAGAACAAGGACAAAAATGGTAAACAAGGTGCAACAAACAAGCAGGCCACATAGAAACATCCCCTTCATCAGCTGCCACCATTAAAACTCCGGTATTTCGAAGAATTAAGGCAGTACGCATCGTTAAAATGGTTCTTCCCACGAACACAAATTAAATTGTTTTCGTGGAGGGTAGTGGCGGACGGAAAACAAGACAGGAAAACGAAACGGTGAAATAAAGAGATGCCTATAATAGGACATCTAACCTGCTAGAAAGAGCAGCAAAAAAACTCTATACCACAAAAATAGGGATAATTT
>NW_026428746.1:0-431 GCF_001194135.2 Octopus bimaculoides
TATATATATATAAGGTTAAATGGAAAACTGAATGTGGATGCGGACTGGAGGAAATTATTAAAAAGAAATACCGCTATTAATAATAATGATAATAATAATAATAATGATGATGATGATGATGATGAGGATAATAATAATAAATTAACCATGCATACAGCTGCAATAACAAAAATACATACATGCGAAGCAGAATACCGTTAATAAGAATATTCTGAAAACACAAAATACCACGCCACTTCAGGCTTGCATTAAAAAAGAACAATTCAGAGCAAAAGTATACGGATGTAATGAAAGAAATTATAAACCTAAGTAAACAAATATTAAAGCCTAAAAATCTAATCTGCATAAATTTCTTAGTAGGATTAATGGAAAAAGAATTTTTTAAAAGCTATTTCATTACGCACAATTGCACACACACACACACGCACACA
>NW_026428747.1:0-300 GCF_001194135.2 Octopus bimaculoides
AAATGTCCACATGGCACGAGTAGCGAAGACGAAGACCAAATAAACCAGTAGAAATATTAAGATAATTCCAAATTCTGGATTTCTGGCTATGCATAAATAATAATGTTCTGCCTTCATCAGTGGAATATACTCAAGTACATAAATACAAATACATGTATATAAACAGTATACTTACATATACGGACGTATACATACATATGTATGCACGTATGCACACGACTAGCTTAAATAGCCCGCCTAAAAACCTCCTGTGCGATCCGGACAGAATATCAGCGCAGTAAAATACACTGACAAAACTAA
>NW_026428748.1:0-374 GCF_001194135.2 Octopus bimaculoides
CATACATGCATACATACATGCATGCATGCATACATACATACATACACACAACACACATGTTACTCTATTAATGTAAAGATTTCGCAATTAGCTCGGAAGCAAAATTACGTATGACGAATCTGAACGAATTAATTCTAAATAAGATTGGATGAAAATGTGACACCTAAACGTTGTCTCACAGGGTTATAGCCACAAATTACTTTAGATGGACGCTAGAGATGGTTTCTCATTCGCAATTAATGAAACCATGTGTCTTAGTTTATGAATGTCATTTCTCACTTTACTAAATATCTATCCATCGTACCGCTTCAATTATTCCACCGGATATCCAATGATGTGTCTGTGGTTAACTACCCCCCCCCCACACACACATC
>NW_026428749.1:0-399 GCF_001194135.2 Octopus bimaculoides
GACTTTGCCTTTCATCCTTTCGGAGGTCGATGAAATAAGTACCAGTTATGTATTGGGGTCGATGTAATCGACTATCTCTTCCTCCAAATTTTCAAGCCTTGTGCCTACAGTAGAAAAGGTTATCCGACAACAGTACACTTCATACTGACAGGGTAACCAAAGGTGGAATGAGAGTACATGGGACAGCTTGATACATTCGCACTCATTTTTTTTAATTAAAACACACAAAGAAAAGAATGATTGCTTTTTTATAGTTTCCAGGAAAAAAAAAAGATTTGCAGAACTTTGCATTTTCTATGAACCTTTCATTGTCGCATGGACATTTTTTCAACAAACAGATAGATAGATCAATCGATAGATAGATAGATAGATAGATAGATACATTTCTTTTATTAGCCA
>NW_026428750.1:0-482 GCF_001194135.2 Octopus bimaculoides
ATATATATATATGTATGTTTGTATGTATATATATATATATGTATCTATATATATATGTATATATGTGTATATATATATAGATATATATATGTGCGCATACGTACACATATATATGAATACGTACATATATATATATATATATGTACACATCATTGTACGAATATACATCTTGTTACGTGCGTTCGTTTTGCGTGAATATTTGTGCATATGCATATGTGTCTAATGTGTTACTCACACGCACATAATATTTCAATGATATCGTGGGTATAGAATTTAATTTCAATTTAAATGATATTAGTAACTGTTATCTTTGAATAATAACTTAATAATGGAATAATATACTGCACATTATATCGCTGTTCAGGATTATATCGTATAAAATGAGTAACGAAAATCCTAATATATTTATGTCTGCATATATAAAATTCTACATCGGTATATACATGCATACAGACATACATATTTGTATATATATATATATA
>NW_026428751.1:0-1002 GCF_001194135.2 Octopus bimaculoides
ATAATAATAATAATAGTAATAAAAAATTTTTAAATGATAATTATAATAATGATAATTATAATAATAATAATAATGATGAGGAGGATGATGATGATGATGACGATAATGATAATTATAATAATGATAATTATAATAATAATAATAATAATAATAATAATAATAATAATAATAATGATAATAATAGTAATAATAGTAATAATAATAATCATCATAATAATAATAATAATAATAATAATAATAATAATAATAATAATAATAATGATGATAAAACAACACTATGTACAAATCCAAATATATGGTACCCTAGGCATAACACCTACATGAACTTGTAACTTGTTGTCTCTTGAGGTCTCTGGGTGAGACTTGGATCCAACTTGTACAAATGCAAAACAAAAGTCAAACATAAAACAATAATAATAATAATGATAATAAACTAAAGCAAGATATCCTGGCCAAAGCACAAAGGATCCGCCGGTTTTTTTTAACAAAACAAACAGTTCAAATCCAACCTCCAAAAATTCTACCAAGAACTGTGTAAAAATAAAATAGACATTACTGCAGCGCCATCAGCAGAAGAAGTGGAAAAATTTTGGAAAGAAATATGGTTGGTGAAGCAACAACCTAAGAAAAGGACCATTAAAACAACGAACTTAGCACCTGAGTAACTCTGGACCCCTATAACAACTAAAGAGGTCACCCAGGCACTGCAAAGACTAAGCAACTGGAAGGCACCTGGGCACGACAAGATCCCCAACTTCTGGTTAAAATACCTGACAGGAACGCACAAAAAGCTGGCTGAAAACTTTAACAACATACTACCAGAGCCAGAGACAATGCCTGAATGACTCACAAAAGGGAAAAACACCATCTTAATTCCCAAATCCACGGAAACGGAGAAACCACAAAACTACAGACCTATAACCTGTCACCATACAATCTACAAAGCCTTTATTGCAATAATATCGCAGAGATTGAGTAAGCCCCTGGAAAATAACAACCTGT
>NW_026428752.1:0-600 GCF_001194135.2 Octopus bimaculoides
TTTATTTATTTATTTATGTGTTTCAGCCAAGTGGCTGCGGTCATGCTAAATAAATATATGAATAAATAAATAAAATAAATAAATACATATATATATAGATAAATAAATATATGAATAAATAAATAAAAAAATAAATAAATACATATATATATAAATAAATATATATATAAATAAATAAATAAATGTATATAAATAAATATATATATATAAATAAATGAAAATATATATAAATAAATATATAAATAAATAAATATATAAAAAATATATATAAATAAATAAATATATATAAATAGATATATATATAACTAAATAAATATATAAATGAATATATAAATAAATAAATATATATATATGAATAAATAAATATATAAATAAATATATATATATAAATAAATATATATATAAATGAATAGATATATATATATATAAATATAAGTAAATAAATATATTAATAAATAAATATAAATATATATATACATGAAATAATAAATATATATATAAATAAATATATAAATAAATAAATAAATATATATATATACTAATAAATAACTATATTTAAAATATATATTTATATAAATAAATAAAAATATATATAAATAA
>NW_026428753.1:0-262 GCF_001194135.2 Octopus bimaculoides
AGAAGCTATATTAAAACAATGATGGTAGCAGTAACATAACTGTAGCAGTAGTAGCAGTAGCAGTAATAGTAACACTGTTACTACAACCTCTAGCTATAGCAGCAGCAGCAGCAGCAGTAGTAGTAGTAGTAGTAGTAGTAGGAGAAGGAGGAGGAGGGAAACAATATGTAACAAGAAAGACAAGAAAAAGCGAAAAGAAACTAATGGGAATAAAAAGAAAACAACAAAAATGAAAGGAAAATATTTCAACACCAAGAAAGTT
>NW_026428754.1:0-363 GCF_001194135.2 Octopus bimaculoides
TAGATAGATAGATAGATAGATACATAGATAGATAGATAAATAGATAGATATTTAGAAATATATATATTCAAGGAAATCTCGAACGCGAGACAATAGCTATGAAAGCAACGAAAAAGATCGGGTAAAATTCCTTTATAAGAGATATATAAGTAACCAGGAAGCTGATCCAGAGACTCAAAACTCTCTCTCCCTCTCTGTATTTATATATGCGTGTGTGTGTGTGTGTGTGTGTGTGTGTGCGTGTGTGTGTGTGTGTGTGTGATTGCAGCTATGCTGGAGCACCACTTTAAAAAGATACACACACACACACACACTGTCAGACGTAGGCCATGATGAATACCACAAGGTATTGAAAATACGTAT
>NW_026428755.1:0-491 GCF_001194135.2 Octopus bimaculoides
GATGCCTGTTCACAGCTAGGATGAACTGAGCCTGCAAAACTCATTTGTTTGGATCATTTCATTGTCAGCCTGACACCTCATTGTCACTACAGTAAATTATGGTTCTTCTGTAAATTATTAGACTAATACAATCATTAGAACATCAGAACAAATTCCTTGCTGCATTTGTTCTGGTTACTTGCATTCTGAGCTCAAATCCTGCTGTGATCAGCTTTGCCTGGCATCATTTTAGGGCTGATAAGATAAAGCACTAGTCGATGGTATCAATAAATCTCCTCCCACCAAATTCCAGATCTTGTGCCTATAGCAGAAAGGATTATTATTGTTATTATTGTTGTTGTTGTTGTTAAGGCAGTGAGCTGGCAGAATCATTAGCATGCCAGACAAAATGCCTAGCAACATTTCATCTGTCTTTATGTGCTGAGTTCAAATGCTACTGAAGTTGACTTTGCCTTTCATCCTTTCAGGGTCAATAAAATAAGTACCAGTTG
>NW_026428755.1:4185-4534 GCF_001194135.2 Octopus bimaculoides
ACTTGGTTATGGACACACACACATAGAGGATGATACGGTGACACATGTGTAACATGGCCTTGTAGACACATGTGGAAATGAACATGGTGCATAACACATGAGTATAGTAACATGTAGATAATGAACATGATGACATATGTGGGACAGGCATTTTTACATATGTGGAGTATAGGCATGGTGACACATTTTGCAAGATAATTCAGCACTGTAGCTTATGTCAAATCCACATGGTTTGTGTATGAATGTTGTTGTTATTTCTGATATTGAGGTCAGATCTTGTATTTAATCACTTCCTATCACCATGTGTGTACGTTTAAATAAGACTGTATGTATTATTATACACATGAAA
>NW_026428756.1:0-717 GCF_001194135.2 Octopus bimaculoides
ATATATATGTATGTATGTATATATATAAATATATACATATATATATATAGATAGATATATATGTAAATATATATATATAAATATATAAATATATATAGATAAATATGTATATATATATTTATATGTAACTATATACTATACTTACATATAACTATAACTGTAAGTGATACTCCAACCAACCAGGGGAAGCAATATTTTAGACCTCTGCTTCACAAACAATGTGAGCCTAATCCATAATGTGAAAATAACGCCCACATCTCTCTCAGATCATAACATTATAGATATATATATATATATATTGTGTATATACATATATATATATATATATATATATTGTGTATATACATATATATATATATTGTATATAAATATATATAAGTATATATATACGTAAATATACATATATATATGTAAATATATATTAAAACAGTAAGGTAAAAATTGGATATTAATTAATATAATAGGGTAATATCCATTTAATACCAGGGAACAAGCACATTAAAAGAATCAAGGAGATTCAGAAAAAATATCTGAAATCTCAAAGGATTATTGTATGCGTATATATAAAAAGGAGACCACTAGGTGGACTGTTAATGTGCTAGAAGAAGATCACATGTAATGTGTCTCCTAAGATCGAATTGTTCTCAAAGGAAATTTAGCGAAGTAGCAAAAACGTATGCGGGTAAGACAAGTGAAAATTACATAAATATATACCGT
>NW_026428757.1:0-369 GCF_001194135.2 Octopus bimaculoides
CACGCACACACACACACACACACACACACACACACACACATAAATATATAGACATATATGTATCATATCCCAAAAACCTGTTGGCCCAAGACTTCTTCAAAGTGCCTCACTACTCAAAGTTAACGATTAGGAATTATCTCCCTTTGCTATTGGCTATCGACTTCCAGCTGTTTCGCCATTTTGTGGGCTCCAAAACGCTAGCAGGAATCTCCTGAAATGTAAACATGGCTCGAAAATCTCTGAGTTAAGGATGTTCCCTGGTTCGAGTGAGTCTTTTAGGATCCTCGCATGCTCAGCTATGTATGATTTGCAACGCTTCGTAGGGGCCTGGGTTCTCGAAGATTTTCCATGAGATCGAGTATGGAATCC
>NW_026428758.1:0-193 GCF_001194135.2 Octopus bimaculoides
TAACGAACGAACGAACTAATGAACAAAGAAACGAATGAACGTCCGTACGTACAAACGAACGAACTTACGTACATATATACGTAAGTACGATCGAATGAACGAAAGAATTAGCGAAACGAAGGAATGAACGTACGTATATACGTAAGTACGAACGAACGAAAGAACGAACGAATGAATTAAGGAACAAACGTAT
>NW_026428758.1:203-375 GCF_001194135.2 Octopus bimaculoides
AGTACGAACGAACGAAAGAACGAACGAATGAATTAAGGAACAAACGTATATACGTACGTACAAACGAAAGAACGAACAAATGAAAGAACAAAGGAATGAACGTACGTACGTCCAAACGAATTTACGTACGTTCGTACGAATGAAAGTACGGATGTAGATACGTAATTACGAA
>NW_026428759.1:0-272 GCF_001194135.2 Octopus bimaculoides
AATGTCTTCTTGGCTCTGCCTCATCCACAGCTTCCCTTCACAGTTTATATACATCAAATGACCAGTGAAGTTTCTTCTCTTGAACACTGCAACTGATGCCTTTTATACCCAATTTTTCGCTTAAGACATTTTCACCCTTTTGTATGTACACACTGACATTGCACATCCAGCAGAGCCTACTAGCTTCATTTCTTTCAAGCCTTTACATGTCCTCTGTTTTTACACACAAGCATCATACAATCTGCCTTTCACTCTGAGAGAGAGGCCCTTTG
>NW_026428760.1:0-421 GCF_001194135.2 Octopus bimaculoides
TACGCAGCCTCACATACGTGCACATACCGGCGCACACATACACCCATTGATACGTACGCATATCCACCCAGATGTATACAAACATACCTACACTCGGGTATATAGTCAAACATACCCGCACTGATATTCGCTCATATGCATACACTCACATATATACACATATATACACATAGATACCTACACTTACATTCATACGTTCTTATAAACACACGTAAATACCTACGCCTCATATACATACGTGCATCATACACACATACCCACACTTAAATACCGACTCAAAGACATACACACCTCCACACATACGTATAAGTACATACACACATGCGCACGCTCACATATATACACATAAAAGCCCAGTCACATACACATATGAATACACATACACTCATACACTCTCTCTCTCTCTCTCTCTCTCTCTCTC
>NW_026428761.1:0-296 GCF_001194135.2 Octopus bimaculoides
ATATATATATATGTATGTATGTATGTATATATACATATATATATATATGTTTATAGATATATATATATATATATTACCAACAATTTATATATATATATTAACATATACAGATATATATACGTATATATATATACGTATATATCCATATCTATATTGGCATCTAAAATGAATATATATGTGTATATATGTATATATGTACGTATATATATATATGATTATATATATATATGTGTGTATACATATATATATATATACGTATATACATACATATATATATACACATATATATATATATA
>NW_026428762.1:0-391 GCF_001194135.2 Octopus bimaculoides
ATATATATATATATATATATAGAGAGAGAGAGAGAGAGAGAGAGAGACCATAACTTGTGGCCTTTACCAGAGGTGTAGCCAGCCCACTTATGCGTACCTTTCCTTCTTTGGACACTAAACTGATCTTGCGAAGACCTGTTGGGGCAAGTGAGATCAAAACTGAGCCAAATTTGATGACTGGCACCCGTGCCAGTGGAGTCCTAACGGCACCATCCGAGCGGGATCACTGCCAGAGCAGAAGTCTTGCCTCCGTGCTGGTGGCCCGTAAAAAGCACCCACTACACTCTTGGAGTGGTTGGCGTTAGGAAGGGTATGCAGCTATAGAAACTCTGACAGATCAGATTGGAGTCTGGTGTAGCCATCTGGTTCTCCAGTCCCCAGTCAAATCGTC
>NW_026428763.1:0-618 GCF_001194135.2 Octopus bimaculoides
TTATTAATTATTATTATTATTAATTATAAATTATTTTTTATTATTAATTAGTAGTATTATTAATTATGTTTATTATTATTATTATAAATAATTATCTTTATGAATGAATATTATTAATTATTAATTATTAATTATTATTATTATTATCATTATTATTATTTTTATTATTAATTATTATTATTAATTATTAATTAATAGTATTATTAGTAGTAATTATCTTTATGAATTAATATTATTAATTATTAATAATTAATAATAATAATTATTAATAATCAATAATAATAATTATTATTAATAATAATTAATAATTAATAATAATAATTAATAATTAATAATAATAATTAATAATTAATAATAATAATTAATAATAATAATAATTAATAAGAATAATAATTTATAATGATAAAAATTAATAATAATGATAATAATTAATAATAATAATAATTATTATTATCATAATTATTTTTTGTTATTTATTATTATTATTAATGATTATTATTATTAATTATCATTATTATTTATTATCAATATTATTAATGATTATTATTATTAATTATCATTATTATAAATTATTATTAATTATTATTATTATTATTATTAATTATTATTATTATTAAT
>NW_026428764.1:0-637 GCF_001194135.2 Octopus bimaculoides
GAATTCTGAAACTAACGTTGAGGTCGTTTGGGCAATGCTGGTGGTATATTTTCCACATCGTGCAAATGGTGTATCGTTCACGGCGGCGCTGGAGGGAATAGAGTTTCAATGCTGTAAGGCGGTCCCAATAATCGAGATCATTCGTGCCTTTAATTCTTTTAGTGAATTCCCTCTGGGGTGATTCATTTTTTAAATGTATCGTTTTGCGTGGGGAGATCACAGGGAGCAGTAGTATTCGAGGTATAGCTGTACAAAGGAGGAGAAAAAGGTAATGATGACACCTTGTTTTCTAGACCGGGAGGTTCTTAGGATACTGGAGCTTACCCTGCGAGCCATATCGACCTTATTGCTGATGTGGGCACTCTAGCTGAGATTGTTGTCAACAATTTCTCCTAGATCTCTGATATTATTAGATGCTGCGAGTGATTCCCCTGGAAAAAGAGACTATGGTTGTTTTAGCATAGTCTTTCTTCCAAAATGCATCAGTTCAAATTTTCTCTAGTTTAGTTGCATTTTGATTTTGTCTGGCCATTGATTTACAGCATGTAGATCAGACTGACTTCAGTTCGGTCTTCTTGGTTGATAATTTTCTGGAGCTTGGAGTCATAAGCGAATATTATACGCTTATGTGTATGTA
>NW_026428765.1:0-328 GCF_001194135.2 Octopus bimaculoides
ATATATATATATATATATATGTATGTATATGTATATGTATATACATATAGTCCATAAATCATAAATCCGAAAAAGAATCACGCTCTAAGTTATAGAGCAGTAGAGTATATAGATAAAGATGAATATGGCTAGTCTATGGGGTTACTATGGGTTTCACGTCCATAAGAGACCACTTTTCTAGAGAGGCCACATGCTAGAGAGGCCATAGGCTAACAGGTTGTGGGTCTGAAGAAAGGTTGTAATGCTAAGCGTCTTATGGACGGGAAACCCAGGGTAACCCCATAGACTGGTCATATCTATCTATCTATCTATCTATCTATCTATCTAT
>NW_026428766.1:0-372 GCF_001194135.2 Octopus bimaculoides
TATACGTTAGTGTATGTATATGTCCATGTACATATGTGTGTGCATGCATGTCTGGGTGCGTGGGTGTGAGTGTAAGTCGTCTGGTAGTCCATAAGTCTAGAAAAAGATGCACTCGTATATCTATCAATAGAATGGCTATATTATGTGAAGTGTACTGTATTATATGTCCTTTATAGCCGACCATAGCTGTCATCTGCAATAGAGGTAGCCTCTGGTAAGTATAGTGTTACATAATCGTATTAGCACCTAACACTCGGATGAATCCAGGGCACGAAACCAGTTGTTAAAATCGACTGTAAAGGATATAGAATGCTGTACACTTCGGATAATACTTACATGCATACATACATACATACATACATACATACATAC
>NW_026428767.1:0-219 GCF_001194135.2 Octopus bimaculoides
ATATATATATATATATATATATATATATATATCATATCGTATTATCATATCATATCATACGTATCTTCAATAATGGAAATATTGACACACATAATCTATTGAGTACTTTATGGAATTCTGGTTTCAATTTCGGTTTAAGATTTACAACATAAACATACATACAAACACTCACACACACACGCACACACACATACACGTATGCACACACACACACACACA
>NW_026428768.1:0-359 GCF_001194135.2 Octopus bimaculoides
CCCACCACCACCTTCGTTCTCGTTATGAGTCGCTGCTGCCGACCCCCATAAAGCGATGTTGCTGATAAAGACGCCATATTATCGCGCTATTGTTAAATGAGTCAGTAAACCGTTATAAGCGCTTCCATAATCGTTCTATGATGCCGTGTATTCGCTGACTTTAATATACTCTCTGAAGAACTAACTCTGGTTTCTGAATAGGAAAGGAGATCGGTTGAGACGGAAGGGAAAGAAATGGAAGTGTAAATAACGCAAACGGATGAAGACAAAAAATTGACTATAAGTGTCAGGTAGACTTGTTCTCATCACCTCGTGTACAATAAGGTATACACGCGTACACACACACACACAAATATATA
>NW_026428769.1:0-473 GCF_001194135.2 Octopus bimaculoides
TTCAGCCGTTCTTGCTCCCTGGATGAGGAAATATCTTTCAGGTTGCAGAGTGCAACTAATCCCTTCCGGTCTCTTCAGTCTCGTGTCTGGTCCCAGCATGGCATCGCAAGGCAAACAAAAGATGCTGTGTACCGTGCATGTGTACTGACATCGCTCCTCTACTCATATGAGACATGGACTCTGTACAAATGTCAGGTAAGAGTCCTGGAACGCTTTCATGAGATATGTCTCAGACACATTCTCTGTTGGCTGGACCTCAAAAATTCCAGACACACAGGTCCTGAGGACAGCTGATATCTTGAGTATTGAGGCAATGGTGCACAAGCACCAGTTACGTTGGACTGGACACCTTATTAGAATGAAGGATAGCAGGATTCCTAAGCAGATGCTATATGGAGAACCTGTGAATGGAAGGAGACTCCGACAGAAACCAAGGCTGCGATTTAAAGACTGTGTCAAGTCCTCATTAAAGG
>NW_026428770.1:0-214 GCF_001194135.2 Octopus bimaculoides
TGTATTTCGGGATGGTGATTTTTCTTCCCCTCATCAGAAAAAATCACTATCCTGAAATACAATATCTGTTTCAACACACACTTTCACATCAGGAATCTTGCAACACAAATTCTTAAATGTGTATACATACATAAACACACCCACACACACAAACACACACACACATATATGTATGTATATATATGTATATGTATGTATATGTATGTATGTATAT
>NW_026428771.1:0-280 GCF_001194135.2 Octopus bimaculoides
ACAGAGGTTAAAAAAACAACATGTACATTTATATAGAGGAATATGTATAGATGTATATATGTGTGTGTGTATATAAATATATATATGTATGCAAGTATATATGTGTATATGTATGTGTACATATATATGTGTATGTACATATATATGTATATAAACAGATGTATATATATATAGATATGTGTAGATGTATATATATGATTTATATGTATATATGCATGTATAGATATGTATATATATGTGTATATATATATGTATGTATATATGTGTGTGTATATATATA
>NW_026428772.1:0-203 GCF_001194135.2 Octopus bimaculoides
TACATAAAAACCCTATATATATTTACTAATTTGCATTATATGCTATATATGGATTATTTTGTACACATGTCCTTCATAATATAAATCTCATTTAGTACAGAGAAGGCGAAATAAAAATGAATTATAGCTATAAATTTTTACACACATACACACAGGAGCGCACGCATACATACATACATACATACACACACACACACACACAC
>NW_026428773.1:0-298 GCF_001194135.2 Octopus bimaculoides
ATCTATCTATCTATCTATCTGTACATGCATACATACATACACACATACATGCATACATAAATCCTTTCTATTGAAGGCACAAGGCCTGAAATTTGTGGGAGAGGGTAAGTCGATTACATTGACCCCAGTGCATAACTGGTACTTACTTAATTGACCCCAAAAGGATGGAAGACAAAAATGACCTCAGTGGAATTTGAACTCAGAACGGTAGATGAAATACTGCTAAACATTTCACCTGACATGCTAATGATTCTGCCAGCTCACCACCTTACATACATACATACATACATACATACAT
>NW_026428773.1:308-534 GCF_001194135.2 Octopus bimaculoides
ATACATACATACATACATACATAAATAAATATAGTAAAAACAATAATAATCCTTGAATGGAATTTATAGATATTTTAATGCGTCACTATATGCGTTTCTACAAATCACGTCTCTTAAGATCACAGTTCATATTCCTGGGATGATGATTACAGAGTAGTCCGTAGTATCTGTGGGCATCAGGTTGATCATGTTCATGCATTCATTTCCTTGAATATATATATATACA
>NW_026428774.1:0-223 GCF_001194135.2 Octopus bimaculoides
TACATTCGCACATGGATGAATGCAAAGATACATACACCATACACATATATATACATATAACGTGCATACATACATAAATACATCCATACATACATGCATACATACGTATATGCATACATACGTACATGCATGCATACATACACAAAACATACATATACACATATACATTCATACATAGACATAACATACATACATACATACATACATCCATATACACTTTGTG
>NW_026428775.1:0-287 GCF_001194135.2 Octopus bimaculoides
ATACATAGCAGGGTAATCCCTTTTCGCAGGAGCTAGGACGGCAATTTCTATGTTATCGTCGTATACACATTTTTGCCAGAATTCTAACAGATTGGGCAGAAGATGTTGATGCACCATTTTGCATTATGTTCAAAGTAGCTTCTGAAATGTGGTGAATTGCTGCAGTCTGTTGCTGTCTTTTTAAACCGGTTGCTTTCTTTCCCCAGCAAGCTCTCTTCTTTGCAGGCATAATCTATGTATATACTAAACAGGACAATAAAAGTTATAATAGATGGCAGGGTCGGTAG
>NW_026428776.1:0-209 GCF_001194135.2 Octopus bimaculoides
CTCAATATTTGTGTTTCCCTAGATAGTTCTCCATTGGCTGCAACTGTCTATATATATATATACATTTATATATATATACAGATATATATACATATATACATTTATATATATACATCTATATATATATATACATACATATATACATACATCTATATATATATACACTTATATACATACATATATATACATACATCTATATATATATATAT
>NW_026428777.1:0-850 GCF_001194135.2 Octopus bimaculoides
CGGTGTGTGTGTGTGTGTGTGTGTGTGTGTGCATGTGTATATGTCTGTGGGTGGGTGTGCCTTTTGTGTTTGTGATATGTTTGCCTTTCAACCACTGCTTGACAGCCAGTATCGGTTTGTTTACGTTCTCGTTACTCAGAGGCTCTGCAAAAGAGAGCAACAGAATAAGTACCAGGTTTAACTGCCCCTCCCACCACCAACAAAAGTTCTGGGGGTCGATCCGTTCGACTTAACCCTTCAAGGCAGTGCCCTAGCATGGCCACAGTCTAATGACAGGAACAAGCAGTAAATAAAGGAATGAAAAACAAATAAAATAAAATAAAATGATATAAAAATAAAAACAATAAAATGCCGTAAAATAATACAAAATAATATAAAATAAACAGTCTGATTTACTATTTCATTTCATTTGATATGCTACATTTCCTCATTTTTGTTTCTCTAAACAGCCCTGTACAAACGTGGTCCTTTACATGTTGCCGTTTCACTATTTGCTAATATAAACCCACTTTAAACCTCGCTCTTCACGTATTGTAGGTTACACACCTGGGTACTCATCGAAGCACCCGGTAATCTTGGATTTAGAAATTAACAGCGAAGAAAGAAAGGTAATATATAACGCAATTCAAAATGAATTGGCGCGCGCGCGTGTGGTGTATATGTCTGAAGTATATATGTATGTATGTATCTATCTATCTATCTATCTATATTTACACATACACACACACACATATACATACATACATACATACATACATATATACATACAGACATATATATATATATACACATACATACACACTCTCACACAAATATACATACATACAAACATACATACATATATATACAT
>NW_026428777.1:1720-2344 GCF_001194135.2 Octopus bimaculoides
ATATATATATATATACATATACATATATATATAGCGAAGCAATGGCGCAAAGCAGTTTTTACGTATAATGACAATTTAGGTTAAAGGCAAATACACTGAAGTTACAGTAGTTTTGGTAACAAGGTGTGAAAACACCCAGTTCGTTCAGTGTCGCCGTCTCTCAGGAATCTCAGACATCGATGTTTCGAGTTTATTGACTCTTGTCGATAAGAGAAACTTTTTCTCCACGGTAACTGCAATGTATTTGCCTTTAGCTGTTGAAATATGTGACAAATATATTTCAACTAACCTAAATTGTGATTATACGTAAACACTGCTTTGCGCCATGATTTCGCTATTTATCACGATCGGGCGGTGTACCAGCGCAAATCAATCAACGTATTGACTGAATTATATATAAAGCCACAAGTTTTATTTAGTTCGTTCAGGGTTGCCTCTCATCGGCAAGAGTCAATAAACTCGAGACATCGATGTCTGAGATTCCCGAGAGATGGCAACACTGAACGAACTGGGAGTTTTCACACCTTTTTACCATAAGTGCGATTTTTTCTCCATGGTAACTGCAGCGTATTTTCCTTTAGCAGTTGAAATATGTGACAAACATATTTCAACTAACCTAAATTG
>NW_026428778.1:0-620 GCF_001194135.2 Octopus bimaculoides
ACACACACACACACACACACACACACACACACACAATTCATCTTATCAACAACTTCCCTGAAAACAAAACAAAACAAAAAATAAACAAAAAGACAATTGCTCATCACTAAATTTAGAGCAAGAAATGGTAAGAAAATATTATCAATAAAAAGGGAAAATAAAAAGAAGAGAAAAAAAAAGCCCTAGTAAGAATTATTCATATTTAGAGCCAAGAATAGGAATGAACTATATATGGCAACTGGATTAGAAATTATCAATAGATAGTGCAATAAATCAATCAATCAATCAGTTAATCAGTGAATCAATAAATTGATTAATCTAACAAGTTCCAAGCAGATTCCGAACCCAATGATTTTATATTTCTTATTTTCTGTTCTGTGTAACTAAGATGTGCCTTGCACATCTTGTATGTAGTGCATGCGTGATTGCATGCATGTGTGCGTGCGTGCGCACGCGAAAGGAAATTGAATAACTTGAGAAATTAACGATGTACCATCCCCTCCTTTGAGATTTCTCAGCGCAAAGCGAATAACAAGAAGAAGAAATAACGGCATATATCAATTATATTTAGAAACATTTAATAATATTTCATAGTTAATACGTGTGAGTATGTGTGTGTA
>NW_026428779.1:541-672 GCF_001194135.2 Octopus bimaculoides
TATATATATATATATATATAAGTATATATATATATATATAAGTATATATAAATATATATAAGTATATATAAATATATATAAATATATATAATTATATATATATATATGTATATATATATATATATGTATAT
>NW_026428780.1:0-456 GCF_001194135.2 Octopus bimaculoides
TCCAGCATGGCCGCAGTCAAATGACTGAAACAAGTAAAAAACAAAAAAAATGTAAACATTGTATTATACCATTGCGTTTATGTCAACGTACTGGGCATTGTGAACCTACAAGCCTTAATTTATCTAAATGAACATTGGGTTTAATTAGCAATCTCCTTGGAATACCCTTAAAAGCTGTACTCTAGTTATGTCTTGATAGGAAATATTAAAAAGAAAAAAGTATAAAATGTCTGTCTTTATCCATAGACATTCCATCCGATTATTCTTTCATTCTCGACCAAACTTGCTTTGGAACATCTTCAAAAAATCACAAGGCTAATTTCTGTTGGGTGGTGAGTAGTCAGTTAAGTTAATTTTAGTTATATATCTCGTTAGTTACTTTGTATATATATCATTAGTTACTTTATATATATATATATATATCGTTAGTTACTTTATGTATATATCGTTAGTTAC
>NW_026428781.1:0-207 GCF_001194135.2 Octopus bimaculoides
GTATGTATGTATGTATGTATGTATGTGTATGTGTATGTATGTATGTATGTTGTTAACTATACAAGTATGTGTGTATATATGTATGTATGCATGTGTATGTATACGTATATAAGTATGTTTAAATTTCTAAAACTATGTAAGTATATATATGTATGTATATATGTATATATGTCTAAAAGTATGTAAGTATATATATATATGTGTGTG
>NW_026428782.1:0-391 GCF_001194135.2 Octopus bimaculoides
AGAAATTTAATGTACGGAAGCGGTGTACACCAAATGGTGTATAACCACTTTCCTACAATAGTTTTCTATGTTGAATTTTTCGGCTAGCTTGATATAATTATACCATTTTCTGTAATTATGGTGTGTTATGGTGAATCCGGAGTGAGAATGAATCAGCAAAGTGGTCGATAAATAGCTAGAATGATTTTGAGTATTAAGGGTATTGAATCTGGAAGATTGTGGGTAATTTAGGGCTCAGTAATCTCCAGCCACATATCGATGCAATAACTAGTATTAGCACTCTGGGTGTAGAGTGCTGTTGGTATATTGCTGGGAAATATTTATTATTAAAAAAAATAAACAAGCAGAGTGGCTGTGTGGTAAGTAGCTTGCTTACCAACCACATGGTTCC
>NW_026428783.1:0-114 GCF_001194135.2 Octopus bimaculoides
ATATGTGTATGTATATAAATATATATGTGTATATGTATATATATGTATATGTATGTATATATATATGCATTTCCCTGAAGAGAAGATTACATTCTTAACAACATCACCGATTCC
>NW_026428783.1:134-266 GCF_001194135.2 Octopus bimaculoides
ATCTTCGAAACATATGTTGGAAATAAAAGTATGCAGTTAACATATGCGTTCTACTCCATTCACTAAATTTATATATTTATACATATATGTGTGTGTGTGTGTATATAAATATGTATGTATATATAAATATGT
>NW_026428784.1:0-275 GCF_001194135.2 Octopus bimaculoides
GCAACTATATGCATGAGAATAGATACATAAAACATACAAATCTGCACATACATAGATACATAAATACATAGATACATACATAGATACATACATATATACATACATGCATACATATGAGCTATAGCACAATATATTGAACATATGCATTTTATCAGTGACATTGGTCTCCAGTATATTCAGTGGTTATTTACCATGTATCATACCATGTATACAAGGGATAAATTACGAAATAGCTCTGACACGGTAAATGAGATATGAATTGTCGTGAATTACTG
>NW_026428785.1:0-266 GCF_001194135.2 Octopus bimaculoides
ATATGTATGCAAGTATGTACATATATGGGTATGTGTGTGGAAGTTGATATTACTCGATAATAGCCGTCTAACACTGAGACTGATCTTCTGACAGACATCAGTGACACAATTAAAAATGAAGGAAAATTACTTAATTTTAAGCAACGTTTCAATTTCCCATCTGGTTTAATAATAAACTATAATATTTACTAGTAATCCAAGTAATTACGAAAGAGTTTTCTAATTCTCCAAAACAGAAGGCAATGGAGTGGCGCACTCGTTACTGA
>NW_026428786.1:0-218 GCF_001194135.2 Octopus bimaculoides
CGTCCGCTTTCCATTCTAGCATGGGCTGGACGATTTGACTGAGGACTGGTTGACCAGGAGGCGACACTAGGCACCAATCTGATTTGGCTGAGGTTCTACAGCCGGATGCCCTTCCTAACGCCAACCACTCCGTGAGTGTATTGGTTATTTTACGTGCCACCTGCACAGGAGCCAGTCCATCGGCACTGGCCATGATCTCATATATATATATATATATA
>NW_026428787.1:0-266 GCF_001194135.2 Octopus bimaculoides
ACATACATACATACATACATACATACATACATACATACATAAACATACACGAACAAACTCCGTCGTTTCAAACATTTTAATAACTGCTTCGCTTCGCTGCCAAAATGTTAAAAACTCGTACGCTAACCTTCAAACATTTTGAAGACGTGTTCTGTTTAAGCTTTTCCATACATCATCTTATTTCTTTATTACCCACAAGGGGCTACACACAGAGGGGACGGATCTATTTCAAAACGGGGGCACCAGTTTTCATTTATGTTTTATGT
>NW_026428788.1:0-305 GCF_001194135.2 Octopus bimaculoides
CACACATACATACACATACACCAACCACTTTGAATACATGTGCATACATACATACATACATACATACATACATACACACACATGCCAAATGTATTTACACTCTGCTGTATCACAGGAACCTCGTCACCCTGACAATACTGCAACAATACGGAATACCGCAACGCGAATCTCCTCTCGCCTGTCTCCGCCACTAACTGCCGTGTCTTGTAATGTAACGCTGCCTCAGTGACTAACCTAGTTTCCGATTGATTTCCATGTTGCATAACATCGTAGCACTTCCATAACATATATATATATATATATAT
>NW_026428789.1:0-550 GCF_001194135.2 Octopus bimaculoides
ATACATACATACATACATATATATATATATTTATATATATATATATACATGCATATCTATCTATCATTTATCTATATTTATATACATTTATACATATATATATATATATTCATATATACTTATATGCATGTATGCATTTATGTATGTATGTATGTATGCATGTGTGACAATTGAAAGAAATGAAGGAAGAGAACTGTATTGAAAAATGCCTACAGTCACCATGTTCGTCCATCAATGGTCAACGAACATGGATAATTCGACCACAAAGTACTTCAAAAGGACACGCATCCATGCAGGGGATCGGAGAACCATAACTGCTTCCTCCAATACTGCAGTTTCCGTGCGCCTGAAATTAGATAAAAATTGGCATTTTATTTTCACAGATGTGCGGTATACAGCAATAGATGTATCAAAGGTGTTTGGCTTTTGAGGCCACTCAATATTGCCATGCAGACTCACCCGTTCGACGAGGATGCTACGTTCGTGCGAGTTTATCTGTAATTGAGAAGGAGCAGCGTGCGCATCGTGCATACATATGTGTGTGTATGCA
>NW_026428790.1:0-290 GCF_001194135.2 Octopus bimaculoides
TATTATTATTAATATTATTATTATTATTATTATTATTATTATTATTTTGTTGGTCTCTTGCATGCGTAGCGGGCTTACTAACCGCAGCCTACGGTGCCATGATATTCATTATTTTCTGCTATCTAATACTTTCCTGAGTATTCTTGCAATGCCAAGGAGGCAAACCTTTTCTAACAGTTCTACTGGGCACTCTACTCCAATTTCCTTTATATTCCTCTTAATGCCTTCTGATACTGTTCTCAAAGACCCAACAATAACTGGGACTATCTTCACCTTCTTCATTTTCCATA
>NW_026428791.1:0-213 GCF_001194135.2 Octopus bimaculoides
CAGTTCCCATGAGCACTATCTTTTGAATTTCTGCCATTTTGGGGCTTCCTTTTATCTGAGCTAGGTAGCAATCAACCCCTTTTGCTATCATTCCCAGGGCACCTATGACAACAGGTATTGTTTTACTCTTCAGGTTCCACATTTTTCTAATTTCTATTTCAATATCTTTATACTTGCTCAGTTTTTGCTAGGTCTTGACAGATACGTTTATAT
>NW_026428792.1:0-696 GCF_001194135.2 Octopus bimaculoides
TCATCATCATTATCATTATTATTATTATTATTTTCTATTATTATTAATGATAAAAATTGTTATTTTTATGTTCTCCTCTACGCTACTGCCAAAATCAAAAGTGCCCATTGTCTGTCGGAGACTGTGGTAGATCTTAGCGAAAAACATCGTTCCCCAAACCAAACCAGACGTCAATGTGGCTATTTTAGTCAACATACATTGCCTCGACATGGTATTGGGTGATCACATGACCAATATAGCCAGCTAGTACTGATTAAGCGACTGTCGCATTCCCTCGAGTCTACTTCTTCTGTATCGATCAGGAAATTTATCACGAAATAATATAAGCTAATAAATTAAACCCCTGCCCCTACTCACTACCTCCGCGACTAACAGCAACACCGCTATCGCCATTATTTTGGTCGATGGCAACAACAAAAGACACAACAAACAAAGAGATAAATAAATGAACAAGCAAAAAAAATGGTAGCGAAAAATCAAAGAAATTGTAGATATGGCTAGAAAAAAAGATAACAACAACACAACTTGAATATTCTAACACTAAGGTATGTGGGTTACAATATTATGCTGGCTTTTCGTGATGAATTGAGGACAGACAGAAAATTACTCAATTCAAAATAGAGTCAGACACTTACAACCGAATTTGATGTGTGGGGGATGTGTGTGTGTGTGTGTGTGTGTGTGTGTGTGTGTGTT
>NW_026428793.1:0-336 GCF_001194135.2 Octopus bimaculoides
TGTGTGTGTATGTGTGTATGTATGTATATAGATATATATAAGTATGTATGTATATATGTATGTATGTGTGTATGTTACATATAAGAATATATACTTGAACGCAGAGAGAGAGCGAGACAGCGCGAGAAAGTGCGTTGTAAATGAGAATAGGTACGTGTTTATACGCTTCCATGATGTTTTATTGGAACGACACCGGAAGTTTGTCAGCAATAAAATACGACTTTGCAAAGCAACGTCTAAAAAAAATCACATATATGAGTGTGTATGTGTGATTGCACATGTGTTTGTGTGTGTGTGTCTAATGCGTATCTTTACACTATATAAATGCATATATGT
>NW_026428794.1:0-635 GCF_001194135.2 Octopus bimaculoides
AGTATTGGTAGTGGACCCTATCAAAAGCTTTCGACTAATCCAAATTGCTGCAGCATTCAAATCATTTTGGATCGAAGGCCATGGTAGAACACCGCCTAGAAAGGTTTTAGTCGAACAAATCGACCCCTGAACATACATTTTAAGCTAATCGTTCTCTTTTAGCCGAACCGATACTTAACGAGGACTGAAATACATCAACATCGATTGTTAGTCGGTGATGGGAGTGGGAGGACTTAAACACAGATACACACACATAAAAATATACTTATTTACACTCCGGGACTCTTTCAGTTTCTATCTACCAAATCTACTTACAAGGCTTTGGCCGACCCGAGGCTATAGTAGGACACAGTTATTCATGCTGCCGTGCAGTGGGACTGGACCCAGAACCGTGTGGTTGGGAAACAAGCTTCTTACTTCAAAGCCACACCTTTATACGAATACATTTCATAGCATTTCGCTGTCTGTCTCACTTCCTTTCTCTCTCTCTCTCTCTCTCTCTCTCTCTCTCCGTCCCTTTTTCTCTCTCCCTCTCCCTCTCTCTAACTTTATTGTGTATTACAGAGTCATTCTAGCTGTCTAAACTTCCCTCTACCTCATACTCTCACTCTACCTTTCTCTTACTTATCCCCCTG
>NW_026428795.1:0-202 GCF_001194135.2 Octopus bimaculoides
TTCGGTCAAACAAGTCAGCCCCAGTGCTTATTTCTTTGTTAAGTCCGGTATTTATTCATCGTAATTTCAGCCGAACCGCTAAGTTGCGGATACGTGAACAAAACAGCACTGGTTGTCAAGCGGTGTGTTGGGGGACAAACACAAATACACTCATTTATATGGTAGACGGGTTTCTCTGAGTCTTCTGCCTACAAAATCCGCC
>NW_026428796.1:0-300 GCF_001194135.2 Octopus bimaculoides
CTATCTATCTATCTATCTATATATATATCTATCTATGTGCCATGTAAACATTTCTTTCTGTTGAGATACACATCTTTCTGCTTCCACATTACGGGTAAGCATTTAAGCCCAATGATAAAGACAGATAAACCTGAATAATGGTGGTGCCCCAGTATGAACAGAACAGGGAGCACACAGAAGAGAGTTAAACAGTAAGGTACATAGCTATTTGCCAATCAAATTATTTCGCTTTAATCTGTGTGCTGACATATCTTGCCATATTTCTTTGTCTTCTATCTACTGATGCATTCATGTATGTGG
>NW_026428797.1:0-608 GCF_001194135.2 Octopus bimaculoides
ATATATATATATATATATACAAATATATATAACATAACGAAAACCACCTGCTCCACTACAATTTCCAAATGACCCTGCAGACACTAGAGGCGGAGGAGGGGTAAAGTCTTCCATTTTAAATGACGTTAGTAATACATACATATCATCCTCTCATGTCGGGTCTTCAGAATACACAACGTCTGCCTTCAATAAGATATTGACCATTTCTGTTTCATGAACAAAGTTACCAGCTAATATTCTTATATCTTCGCTAACCTCGAGATGCAATCTCAGTTCTCTGTTGAGGCCATTAAATTTCAGTTACCCCACTGCTTAGTTCGGAAACAAAATTTATTTCTCATAGCATTTGGTTATATAATAATTAATTTAGATATACATCAGCAATATAATTAATTATATTACATTACATAAATGTGACACTGCATTTAGGTATGTGTTTAGACAGAGTAGTTAGATATATGACATTATGTAGAGATGTGCGCAGTAAATAGATATGTGGCTTAGCATTAAGTTAGGACATCGCAGCCACATATGATATTGTATTTAGATATATGACCTTTTGCTTATGTGTGCGTGTGTTTGCGCATATTTATGTATATATATATATA
>NW_026428798.1:0-444 GCF_001194135.2 Octopus bimaculoides
TATGTATACACACATATATATATATGTATAGGGTTAATCTGCTTTTATAAAGCGCGTAGAAGTGGAGTTTAAATAGAGGATAAGAAAATTATAAACTCTAAAAATGTATTATGTGAATTCTTGGCAAGATCTGAAGTAAAAATGGAATAATACATATAAGAAAAAAAAATATTTTAATAACTTTTGAAAAAGCAAAGCCGAGAACCTGAGGGTGAGAAAAAAGACACGGAGACAATACAAGAAACTAGTTTCTATAAAGGAATGCAACGGAGGGGAAACAAATATGAGAAACCTAAATATAAGAATCTGTGCGTAAAAGGCAATTCGTTCCACTGACAATTGTAAGAATGCAAATGCATGTTTACAGTAGAAATGATATTAAGTATAAAAAGTATAAACGTAAAGGAATATATATATATATATATATATATATATATATATATA
>NW_026428799.1:0-814 GCF_001194135.2 Octopus bimaculoides
GAGTGCCAACACAACACAAGTACTATTTCACACGCTTATTAATATTATTTATTTTTTTTTATTAATATAATTTTCTCTGATTTTACGTTCTGAGTTCAAATTCTGCCGAGATCGACTTTGCCTTTCACCCTTTCCAGGTCGATAAAGTAAATACCAATTGAGCACTGGGGGCAATCTGATCGACCTATCCTTCTCCCAGAATTGATGTGTCAAAAGCAATATTATTTACTCAATCTTTTTTCCATTTCATTTCTTTAATTTCATCAAAAAATTTTTCTTTCTTTCTTACGTATACATATATATTTAAACTTTATTTTATTTTATCTTAGCATCCTCTCAAATTCGACAAAATATATTTCATAGCATTTTAGTGACTCTTAATTTTGACACATATTTCCGCTTTCCGTTGAATCAGCTTCTCATTGCAAAACATCCTATTTCTCATCCTGTACATGAACTAAGAAAAAAAAATAAACGAAAGAAATAACAAGTGAACTAAGCAGTTAAGTGAAGCCACTTTAAATATTCATTTCTCCCCTTTATTATCCATAACAATGAAATATTGACAGCAACAATACTTTTTCTTTCGTACAAAATGTTTTTTTATTACTTTATTCACACACACACAACACACACACATATGTATATGTATGCATGTATGTATATGTGTATGTAAATACATATAAATGTGTGTGTATGTGTGTGTGTGTTTTATGAATGCCTTTATATATTTATATGTGTGTGTATGGTTTCTTGCATATATGTATTTATGTGTGTGCATATATATATATATATATATATATATATATATATA
>NW_026428800.1:0-454 GCF_001194135.2 Octopus bimaculoides
CCACTGACTAGATCTGTGGATGGTGCAAAGTCCCCTCTCGACCCAAAATAGCGTGGTGGTGGAACAATGTTGTTGACAGGGCTATCAGACAAAAGAAACAGGCTTGGAAGGACTGGAAGAACGGTGATAGCAGGGAATTGTATCAGACTGCCAGAAGGGAAGCTAGGCAACAGGTTTATTTAGCCAGAGGGGAAGCAGATGAGAAAAAAATTGCCAATGTTCTGTGCCGTGGGGACCGAAGACTTGAAGTATTTCGTGTTGCAAGACAGTGTGTGAGAGAGAATCGTGATGTCGTGGGAGAGAAATGTGTTCGCATAGATGATGGTACGCTTGCACTAAACGAGGCTGCAAAGAAAGAGGTTTGGAGATGCCTCTACGAAAGATTGCTCAATAAAGAGAATGAAGGGAGAAAGAGAGTCTGCTGAATGTCAACCCAACAGAGGGACCAGCTATC
>NW_026428801.1:0-289 GCF_001194135.2 Octopus bimaculoides
AATGGAACAGAAATAACGATATAATCAAAACTAGTTAAAGGATATACCTTCAAAACTGGATTTGTTTCATTGGTAGTTTCAATTAACAGTCTTAATTAAGCATGCAATGAACAAAGTAAATGAATCCATTATAAATTCAACCTATTGTAAAATCGAAGAAAACCTTAAATCGAAGAGTAGATTCAAAATACATATTGTAAATTATTAATATACGAAATATAAGTCAATTAATGCATTAAATTAAAATTAAAATTTTCACGCTGTATTACATAAATATTTTACAACAGTA
>NW_026428802.1:0-240 GCF_001194135.2 Octopus bimaculoides
ATAATATAACTTGGTATAAGGAGAGACAAAAAATTTAGATAATCATTTTATATTTGATTTACATCAACATAATAAATGCATAAATACACATATATATATAGATATAACATAAAATTACATCAAGACAAAGAACATATCTATATATTATTTAGAAAGAAATAACAGTTATATGAGGTAAAAATGTACGTGAAAAGGGTAAATAAATAAAGTTTGATATATCGATTAAAAATCATATTGAAT
>NW_026428803.1:0-455 GCF_001194135.2 Octopus bimaculoides
ATATATAAATACGTATACATGTTTGCATGTATGCACACATACCCATAACTTAGGTTCATAAAGAAAATGTTTAATCCTGTTACTACATTAGTAAAAGGAAAAATTCCCTGAATTCTTCAGTAAATGAATCTATCTCAATCAATGTCCATGGGAGATTAGAAAAGCTAAATTCTTGATACAGTTTTCTGAAGAATTTCTTCATGGTTATTTCAAAATAAATTGCTACATATATATTTAGTCTCTAAATTTTGGTTGATGTAATATGAAACCATTGGGAACAAGATATTGTGACAAGCTTCTTCAATCTCGAATGACCCGGTTTATCTGGCTATAAATAACTACAAAATAATAAAAAGAAACAATTCACGGCTCTTTATCATGAAAACTTCTCAAACAAGAATAAAATAAACAATGTTAAATCTCTGAACAAGGTATTAACAGTAACTGCACGACAA
>NW_026428804.1:0-332 GCF_001194135.2 Octopus bimaculoides
ATCAATTAATACTAAAAGTAAGTATAGAGCTTTTAAAGGTTATCGCTACAGATTTTCTATAGAGACCATAGTTAGAACAGACATGTTATGACGTTTCGGATCCGAATACGCCCAATGTAAACAATGGGATCGAAGATGTTTACATTACAAGTATTCGGATACGAAATGTTGTAACAAATCACTGCTGGCTATAATTTCTGTAATCTCGGGGAGGGGATTAAGTCTATTACATCGACCCCAGTGTACAGCTGGTACTTATTTTATCGACCACGAAATGATGATAGGCAAAGTCGACCTCGGTGGAATTTGAACTCAGAACGGAGCGGCAGACG
>NW_026428805.1:0-309 GCF_001194135.2 Octopus bimaculoides
TGAAGTGGTAGTGCATCTCTTCTTTGTTCTTGATTAAAAATAGATTTATCGTTCATTCGGATTCCCCTTTATTGACACTTGAAATGGAGAACCAGAAATCTCATGTTCGCATTGTAATGCTTTCCTTTCTTAAAAAAGGAGAAAATGCTGCAAAGACTTGCAAAAACATTTGTGAAGATTATGGTAATGATGATGCTGCTGTAGGTGAATCAACTGTTTGAAGGTGGTTTGCAAAATTTAAAAGCTGGGGAGTTTAGCTTGGAAGACGACAGCCGCAGTGGAAGACCTTCAAAATTGGATGAAGATGTT
>NW_026428806.1:0-203 GCF_001194135.2 Octopus bimaculoides
ATATAGCATATGCGCGGGCGTGGGTGTTTGGTAAGAAGCTTGCTTCCGAACCGCATGGCATCGTATCCAGTCCCACTGCCTAGAAACGTGGGCAAGTGTGTTCTACAATAACCTTGGACGGACAAAAGCTTTGGAAGTGGAGAAGTTGGTGGACGGAAACTGAGATAACCCCGTGTATATACATATACATATGTGTGTACGTA
>NW_026428807.1:0-328 GCF_001194135.2 Octopus bimaculoides
AATAATAATAATAATAATAATAATAATAATAATAATAATAATACAATTATCATTTTATAATCAAATTATCATATTAACTTATAATCAAATTACTTTTAGAACAAACTTCTAATTTTCTTATATTTTCACAGGTATTCTCTAGAACAATACTTTGTGCAAAACCAAATGTATGGCACCCTAGGCATAACACCAGCTTGAACTTTTAACTTGTTGTCTCCTGGCGTCTCTAGGTGAGACTTGGAGTCACCTTGTACAAAAACAAAGCAAATACCATACATATAATGATGATGATGATAATAATAATAATAATAATAATAATAATTATTAT
>NW_026428808.1:0-209 GCF_001194135.2 Octopus bimaculoides
GTGTGTGTGTGTGTGTGTGTGTGTGTGTATACTGACACATCTGTATATAATAATATAAAGATATATGCAAATATATCCAAATACACTTAACATACATGAAATAAAGTTGAGAGAAAATAGCACGCACTCACATATACACGTGTACATGCATACATACATACTTACATACATTCATACATACGTATGAGCATACGAACACACACACACAC
>NW_026428809.1:0-316 GCF_001194135.2 Octopus bimaculoides
AATAATAATAATAATAATAATGTAATAGTTTTTGATTTAGGTTTTGATGACGACAACAAGAATAATCAGCATCATAATCACAAAGATGTGAACAATCATGTGTGCCAGATATGACCACCACCTGCAAAATCATTACCGTCACCAGTGTCTTTTCAATGAACGAAATCGAAATAAGATAAAAAAAAATGGGGGATAGTAAAAAGTATTTGACGTGTCTGTGCGTGAATCAAATAAAATGGAAATTGCTTTTTACCCATCACAATATAGAGTGAACCAGAATTTACAGTTCTTACGTTATTCCTCTCTCAAATGGACC
>NW_026428810.1:0-352 GCF_001194135.2 Octopus bimaculoides
CACGTTAATTTCATGAGCAGGCTGTTCCATTGATCGGATCAAATGGAAACTTCGACGTCGTAAGCGACGGAGTGCCAACAACAACAACACAACATTAGTGTAAGTGCCCTGAGAGAAAAGTTGGACTTAAGAAGCATCAGATGTGGTGTGCAAGGGATACTGCGCTGGTATGGTCACACCCTAGCAGTTGAGGGAACCTGCAGAAGAGTTAGACCCAGGAAGACTTGGGATGAGGTGGTGAAGCACAACTTTCGAACATTAGGCCTCACCAAGGGAATGACAAGTGACTGAGATATGCTGTCCTTGAGAAGACCCAGCAAGCCAAGTGAGACCATAACTGTGGCCTATGCCA
>NW_026428811.1:0-583 GCF_001194135.2 Octopus bimaculoides
GCAAATACAACAATAAAAGCTTTAGAAATATCATGAATGTTCAAAATATTGTATCTTGCGTTGGACATATCCATTTTTACTATAAGATGAATTCTAGCTCATGCTGAGCACTTCAACTCTGGCCCGTCTTTATGTATTGTTATATTAACAATACATAATTATACAAAAATTATAGTTTATATATATATATATATATACATATATATGTCTGTGTGTATATATAGACATAGATAGATAGATAGATAGATAGATAGATAGATAGATAGATAGATAGATAGATAGATAGATAGATAGATAGATAGATTAGATAGATACACAGAGACATGGATATAGATATATAGATAGAGATAGAGACACGAGTTATAGCAAAACATTTGTGTTATCATATGACTTCAGATACCACCACCAATTCATTAATTAACCGATTAATTATTTGAGAAATATCTTACGAGCTGAGCTGTTACAGTACCACCAGCCTTCGTATTGTCTATCAGAACAACCATTGTAATACATTAATAAAAAAAGGCAATAGCACTCAGCTTTCTTTACTTAATCAGTATAACTGCATACCCTATCATATATA
>NW_026428812.1:0-126 GCF_001194135.2 Octopus bimaculoides
AATAATATCAAAACATTTCCATCTCGTGTTTTGTTTTATATATATATATATAGGCAATCATGCAGATAATGAAATTAGATACATTAAATATAACAGCCTAGGTATGAAATACAAAATGTGTATATA
>NW_026428812.1:185-449 GCF_001194135.2 Octopus bimaculoides
AAGTATAAATATATATTTATATTAATAGATCCAACTTACACAAATGACAGGGAATATTAAGGGGGAAGAAGAAAGGCTCAGAGATCCATCATAATGTTGTTTGATGGAATTCATCACAATATGCAGCCATAAATAGAAGCAATCAACATTGGATGAATCGAGCCACCATCATCATGGTAGAAAAGCTTTTACATTTCAGATAATAATGCCAAGAAGTTCAAAGGTGGAATCAGACATACATGTACGTTGGGATGTGTATATATA
>NW_026428813.1:0-227 GCF_001194135.2 Octopus bimaculoides
GTATGTATGTATGTATGTATGTATGTAGTTATTCATATTTATATATTAGCGCGCACGTGTATCTATTCTGCATAACCTAAATGACACTTATTATGACATGTTCATCACGGTATGGAAACGTAAAAGTGTATGAACATCTAGCTGTCCAGACAAGTACTATTAACTTTCTGAAGATTTCAGAAAATTAAACCATGCACAAGCACATATATCTGCACATACATATATAT
>NW_026428814.1:0-277 GCF_001194135.2 Octopus bimaculoides
TGTGTGTGTGTGTGTGTGTGTGTGTGTGTGTGCTTGCTTGTGTGTAGGGTGGGCTATAGATGAAAATTTATTTACAATCCACCCAATCTAAATGTAGAATAATATATATATCTATCTTTATGTCTGTGTATTATATACACACACAGAGGCACACACACATTCATAATATATTAATATATATGTATTAATATATATATATATATTATCATATATATATATATATATACATATATATATACATGTATATATGTGTATATATATATATATATATATATAT
>NW_026428815.1:0-480 GCF_001194135.2 Octopus bimaculoides
ACACACACACACACACATATATATATATATATATATATAATGCGTAAAGTTCAAAAATAGCAAAAAACATCACAAATTCAGAAACAAACACCTGCAAACATACAGATATATTTTTAAAAAAAGCACCATATCCATTTTATGCAATATTTTTAATTAATTCTCCAAAACTCCATGGAAATCCTCTCACCACACCATTTCTTCTAATTCTGCAGATTCTTATAGGAATTCTCTGTAGATTCCAAAATGCGATTTCTACCTCCTCTGTCTTGTAATCTATGATATCCTGGAAGTAGTGCCAACATGGAAAATGTCGTGTGCCACAGAGTTTGCGCTATGATGTTCTTAATACCTCCGGAGAAATGCAATATCGTCACACTTTCTTGGTTAATCTCCATCGCTGTGTTCTTATATCTCACCAAAAAATATGAAAATGCGTCGATTTATAATCTTAAAACTCTTGTATGATTATCTGTATAACTG
>NW_026428816.1:0-503 GCF_001194135.2 Octopus bimaculoides
GATTTATTTGATAAAAACCATAGTAGCATAAATCTATTTATGGATAAATTTATAATGTACACACATACGCATGCACACGCATTTAGGTATGTAGATATATATATATGCACAAGTATATTTGTGTGTGCATGTTTGTGAGCGTGCAGATGTATGCATGTATATATGTATATATGAATGAGCATATATTGCTGTAATCTCGGTTTTGGATTATTCAAGTTCTCTTTATCAGAATAAACGAACAAGAAGATGTGTTTTCCTTGTATTATGTCTGCATCACAATATGACTCTATGCACTAATATATATTCTTAGGCATGTCTATGGATGTGTATCCACGCACACACATGCACACACACACACACACATATATATATATGTTTATATATCTACCTACATACATAGTTAGCAATATTTAAGTACATATATGAATTTCGTCATACACACACACACACACAGATATATTACATAAACACAAACACACACACACAAGCAAATATACACTCAC
>NW_026428817.1:0-230 GCF_001194135.2 Octopus bimaculoides
TGTGTGTGTGTGTGTGTGTGTGAGTATGTATATGTGTGTGTGTTTATTTGCGTGTCCAAGAGAAATATCAAATTGGCTTTCATTTGATATTTCTGGACGAGTTAGCTTCATTAATAATCAATCTCTACACACAACATATGCATAAATACAAACAACCACACGTAGGTTTACACATATATTCACACACACACGCACACACGCATACACACACACACACACACACACACACA
>NW_026428818.1:0-584 GCF_001194135.2 Octopus bimaculoides
ATGTGGTTGGTAAGCAAGCTACTTACCACACAGCCACTCCTACGCATGTAGACATATATACCAACAAAGTACACACACATAGACAAACACAAACATGTAAACACTTTCTTGTTTGAGCATTAGACAGTGACCATGCTAGTTGAGTCATGGGGCCAATGTAATCGACTAATCCCCTCCCCTCAAATTTCAGGTTTTGTGTCTTTAGTAGATATGATTATATTAGTCAATGTAAGGTGGCAAGCAGGGTAAATCGTTGGCATCCCAGACAAAATGCTTAGTGACATTCCATCAATCTTTATATTCTGAGTTCAAATCCTCCCGAGGTCAACTTTGCATTTCATCCTTATGAAGGTTCAATAAAATAAGTGCCAGTCGAACGCTGGGATTGGTGTAATCGACTAAGCTGTCCCCTAAAATTACATAAGTCATTAGAGAAGCTGCTAGCTGGCAGAATCATTAGCAGGCTAGAGAAAATGCTCGGTGCCATTTTGTCTGTCTACGTTCTGAGTTCGAATTCCGTCAAGGTCGACTTTTGCTTTTCATCCTTTCTGGGTCAATGAAATAAGTACCAGTTGAACACTGGG
>NW_026428819.1:0-273 GCF_001194135.2 Octopus bimaculoides
ATATATATATATACACATACATATATATATACACATACATATATATATACGTACATATATATATATATACACACACACTCATATATATATATACACATATACACATATATACACACATATATAAACATATACACATATATCTATACCTTCATGTACATATATATATATACATATACACATATCTATACCTTCATGTACATATATATATACATGTACACATATATATATACATGTACATATATATACATACATGTACATATATATACATACATG
>NW_026428820.1:0-207 GCF_001194135.2 Octopus bimaculoides
TATATGCATACATACATGTACATGTACACATATATGCACACATACATACATACACATATGCATACACATAAATGCATATGTGCACACATGAATATACACAGACAGAAACGCATACATATTTATGCATGTATATATAGACACACATACATACCTGCATATGCACACACATACATGCATATATACACATATATACACTCACGCATGCAT
>NW_026428821.1:0-242 GCF_001194135.2 Octopus bimaculoides
AAGGGTAGATCAAAAGCTTAATGGTTGGGTGATAGCCATAATCTTAATTGTTTCTGTTTGGGAATCCAACCAAAAAGTCTAATGATGGCTGCTTCTGATAGGACCCTATGGAAGAGGTGCCTGAGGACTCTGTCTTTACAATCCTCCCAAGAATATTGAGCAGAGACAATGGATGGGTTGATCAAATGGATTCACTGTTGGTGGTCTATATTGATTCTTTAGGTTCTCATACACAAACACTT
>NW_026428822.1:0-202 GCF_001194135.2 Octopus bimaculoides
AATTAAAAAGGAAAAAGGAAAAAATGATAAAATATATATCAGAAATAAAAAATTAAAAATTAATGGAAATTAAAACATATGGGAAAGCTTGTGCAGGGGCATAGTAGAAATGTGGATTCTAGCCATGATCTTGCGGGGCGGCAAACCGTAACCTGTATTTTGTGACATGTGGATCCAAAAAGGTCACCTCTTGAATTTAAAG
>NW_026428823.1:0-237 GCF_001194135.2 Octopus bimaculoides
TATATATATATATATATATATATATATTCATATATACATATATATATTTTGTAGTACTTGGGGATGGTCATATTGCCAGTTTAGCCAATAAAACAAATATGTAAACGGAACATATATATATTTATATATATATATAAATATATATTTATATATGTATATATATATATATACGTATATATTCATATATACATATATATATTTATATATATATATAAATATATATTTATATATGTATAT
>NW_026428824.1:0-249 GCF_001194135.2 Octopus bimaculoides
TTCAAGTGACTCAAACACTTAAATGGTAAGGCACCGGCGCTCGAGTCGCAAAATAAAATGCATGCACGAGAAAAATAAAGAAATAGATACATAGGCGCCAAAGTACAGTCAGAAAGATATTCAGGTTATGTATGCAATTAACTGTACCTGCCTGAGTAGATAATGAGGCTAATCCAAAAACGCACATTGCATTAAATGCACGGTCCATAAAAAACTTCGGATCTACGGAAGGAGTAGGTTCTGAATAAA
>NW_026428825.1:0-245 GCF_001194135.2 Octopus bimaculoides
ATCCTGATGAAGGGAGTGTCTAATCTCTAATATGAGTACAACACCATATTTATAGACACATCTGAGAAACGGTCCGTAGATGTATACTTTTAACTTAACTTTTATATTATATGTTTTTTTTCTCTTCCTCTCTCTGATATAGTATATATACATATCCTGTCCTAATGTACACGTTGTTTTATATAATACATGTACATTTATAACTTCATCATACCGTATATATTTACCCATTATATGTTATATCA
>NW_026428826.1:0-474 GCF_001194135.2 Octopus bimaculoides
GATTGGATCAACTGGAACCCTCGACATCGTAAGCAACGGAGTGCCAACAAGACAAGTGTATGTGTAAGTGTGTTAGTGGATGTATATATGGATGTATGTGTGTATGTTAGTGTATGTACATATATTATGTTTGTGTGTGTATGTGTCTTGTGTTTGTCCCCTCCCCTAGCACTTGACAACTGGTGTTGGCTTGTCTATGTCCCCCATAACTTGACAGTCTGGTAAGAGAACCCAACAGAATATCAAACTTGAAAAAAACCTAAGTACTGGTGGTGGTGATGGTAGTGGTGGGAGTCTGATATGTCTGACTAAACCCTTGAAGATGGCAACCCAGCATGGCTCTATAGTCCAATGACTGAAACAAGTGTGTGAAAAAAACAAAAAAAAAAGATAATTTGAAAATCCAGAATTCTTTTCAAGTGAAAAAAAAGCACCACAAACGGGAAAATAATTCTTGAAAGAACTTGGTAAAGA
>NW_026428827.1:0-295 GCF_001194135.2 Octopus bimaculoides
CGATATGAAAGCGACAACCTACAATCTATTGTACAAAATGAAAGTACGTACAGGATCAGTGATAAGCAACATTTATCAAACGTACTGATATATCATCTTACCTATGCCAGCCTCCGCATCAGTAAGCAACCAGACTTGAGAACCTGAAATATTAATAAGAAGATTAACAAACATTTACTTGCATGCACACTTGTCTCACCCTATGCACTTTACTCTCCACTTCTCAATTTCATATCCTCCGTCTTCCTTTTCTTCTCTCTCACCTTCTCTCTTTCTGTGAGTATGTAATAGAAAC
>NW_026428828.1:0-231 GCF_001194135.2 Octopus bimaculoides
GATGGCATAGTATTTTAACTCCAACAACTCTTTCTGGGTGCTTGGAATTACGTAATAGTTGTAATGGGGTACACAAAAAGTCAAGTATATGCAACCAGTGGAGGATTTGTATAAATATTATCATAATAAGAGCCTCCTTCGCCAGGTTAGAATTATCAGCAAAGTAGCAATTCACATCATGGTGTGAGAAAATTTAAGGGTAGAGTAGGAGAAGAGGAAGGTAAATAAAGC
>NW_026428829.1:0-346 GCF_001194135.2 Octopus bimaculoides
CTGGCACTCTAAAGGGAGGTGACTGTTGTCTGGGGCCCATAGATGGAAGAATGGAGAAATACTCTCGCAACCGAGTAACATAGGAGTCTGGGTGTGGCGGTTGTGATGAGTCTGGTACCACCATCGCACCTGGCAACGTCAACGTGGTGCCGTAAAGAAGCTCCGCCGAGGAGTAACCCAGGTCAGCTTTTACCGCAGTCCGGCATCCAAAGAGGACAACCGGAAGAATTTCAACCCAAAACTGCGGGTTGGGCGAGGCACGCAAAGCGGCCTTAAGTTGTCTATGAAACCGCTCGACCATCCCATTAGAAGCGGGATGGTAGCTGGTGGTGCGTATACGATGCAC
>NW_026428830.1:0-484 GCF_001194135.2 Octopus bimaculoides
AAAAATAAGGATGCATGAAAATTGAGAGTTGTGTTAGGTTTAAAAAAAGAAAAGGAGATAAAGGTTTATGTGTTAAGCAGGAAGTGTGGTGTCAAAACAGGAAGTGTGTGTAAGGGGAGACAAATCTTTTTAGTTGGAGTTATGAACTCTTTTTCAACAGGAACTTCCTTTTTTTAAGCAAGAAAACCAAGGATGAAAGTGTGCCGTAACAGAGTTTGAACTTGGAATACAGTAAGCCACAACAAATATTGTGAAATGCTCTGTTCACTAATGACTACCAATGCATTGCTGAGTTATCAAATTATTTTATTTGCTGATGGTGTTTCTAATTAGACTTAAATTTGTTTATTTCATACATTTGTGATTTTTGTTTGTTTTATATATTTAGTCTAATTAATTTAGAGTATTTTCTGCTCTGTGTTTTAATTTGTGGAACAGGGTTATTGAAGTGTGTGTGTGTGTGTGTGTGTGTGTGTGTGTGTGT
>NW_026428831.1:0-691 GCF_001194135.2 Octopus bimaculoides
ATATATATATATATATATATATATATGCTTAACTTATGCTGGTAGGGTAAAAATCGAAGCTGTGTCACCTTCAAGCACATCTGTTCATTACAGTGTACCAATTCTCTGTATGTAGATGCTGTATTTATATCGGGTTCGCATGTGAGGGGAAATTCCGGAAATATTGTTTGCTGTAGCAAACCAGGAGATTGTAAACTGTCTGAAATATTTATTACATGATTCTCTGTCTCAAGAATTTCTCAGAGGAGATATCGTACATGTTTATCCAACATGTATATTCTGTGACTACTATTAGTAGATGAAACATGTGTAAAGATGAATGTATAATATCAAAAAGTTTATGCAGTCTCCTGTTTTGATATATATCTTACATATGTATGTATACACTCACACAGAGATAATAAGGGAACTTTTCTGTTATTTTCGATTTGGAGACCAGCATATATTAGATGAAAATTGCAATTGAAAGAAGGGAAGATTTTGACTCGTATTCCATGTAAACTATTCATGTGTGGGAATTCGTGACTAGGATTTCTTACAAAACAAAGAATATCGAATGATATCATCAGCTTAATGGCTTTCCATCTATCTTTAATTAACACACACACACACACGACACACACACACACGCACACACACACATTCATACGTAATATATACATATAAATACATGTTATTATGCATGTATATA
>NW_026428832.1:0-469 GCF_001194135.2 Octopus bimaculoides
TCTGCTTTTCTATGCTTGCACGGGTCAGTCAGAGTTTTCTGAGGCAAATTTTCTATAGCTTGATGCCCTTCTTATTACCAGCTCTTACCTATTTCCAGCCACTCCATAAAATGTACTGAGTGTCTTTTATGTGTCACTGCACAGGTGCCTTTAACATGTCACTGACATGGGTACCTTATAAGTGTCACTGTCATGGGTGCCTTCTGTGTGTCACCAGCATGGGTGCCTTCTACGTGCCACTTTTTGCGTGTCACCAGTACTATCCAATGACTTCCCAAGCACAGCAAATTGCCAAAAATCATAGTCACTTGTCATCCCCTCCGTGAGTCAACATCTGAAGATCATATTTCACTACTTCATCCCATGTCTTCCTGGGAGTCTACCTCTTCCACAGGTTCCCTCCACAGTTAGAGATCAGTACACACACACACACACACACACACACACACACCACCACCACCACCATCAT
>NW_026428833.1:0-222 GCF_001194135.2 Octopus bimaculoides
GATCTCTGTACTCCTTAATCGCCAAATGGGACGTATTAAGTTTCCAGTAGATGGAGCCTCTAGTATATCGCTTATCTATGTCGAGCCTACAAGTGATCATTTTACGATCACTGTAGCTGACTGGGTAAACCTGTGGACACTTAGCTATATTTCTATCTACTTTTCTAATTAGCACTCTATCTATGTATGACCTGGAAGATCCGTCGCTACTTGACCAAGTCC
>NW_026428835.1:0-292 GCF_001194135.2 Octopus bimaculoides
ATTTCTGGGCACCTTCTTCTAATGTGACCTCTTTTACCACATTCGTAGCATTTTGGAGGTCTCCACTCGAACATTATGTCCAGTTTGTCCTCGTTAGGCAGCTCCAGTGTCTCCAGTGTGTCACTATAAACTTTCTGACTTGCTATAAAAAGCACATTCAATCCATACCCCCAGCAATTTATTTGTTGGGTTCTGCTTATCATAATCATCCTTACATCTTCTCTTTCAGGAAAAACTGCTGACATTACCCATTCCAACTCTATTTTCGGTGGGATCCTACCCACTCTAATCC
>NW_026428836.1:0-628 GCF_001194135.2 Octopus bimaculoides
CCCCTATGTTTAGCCACTTGTGGGCAACAAAGAAATATATAAGTGTCTTTCATTCTTATTTCAAGCAATGTAGGGGCCACCCAGCACCCTCAGTCACAATTAGTGACAACGGAATTTTACCTTTTTGGTTTTATATTGTCAAACCACTTTTATTATTTTGTATATGCATATGTATGTATATATATATATATATGTGTGTGACTTTGTGTCTATTTTCATCCCATGCCACCGATTGACAACCAGTGTTGTTCTGTCACGCTTCACGTAGCTGAGCAGTTCGGTGAAAGGGTCTGACAGAATTAGGAAACAAATTGATTTGTTCGACTAAAACCTTTCCAGGCGGTAATGTGGCTTGGTCACAGTTCAATGATTGAAACCAGTGAAGGATAAAAAGTAAACTATAAAGATAAAAAAAATAAATTTAGGTGTTAATTTGTGGTGAAGGACGAACATCCAGTGGTTTGGGAACTTGTGTATTCGGAAAGCGATAAAAGAAAAGTCAACGCCGAGATAAGTACGAAATAGATAAAAAGTAGTTATCAGAGGAAGAAGGGAAACTATCCGAAACGTAACAATTTTCAAATAATTCTATCTATCTATCTATCTATCTATCTATCTATCTATCTAT
>NW_026428837.1:0-330 GCF_001194135.2 Octopus bimaculoides
CAAGGTAGCAAACAGAAACCAAACCAAGACAGGGAAAAATGGACAGTGAAGACAATATTAAAAAGCCGTGGGGCCAGACGCGAATCTGATATTGAACGCTAGTGATAGGACGAAGCTGGACGGAGAAAAAATGGGTTCGTCTCGCCTTTATGGTGGCTGGAGTGATAAAGAGAGAATTGACCACAAGTCACATGTGAGCAGAGAGGAGTGGTAGAGGGAGGAAGTGGAACAAACATGAGAGACAGGGAGGGAGAGAGAGATGTGTATAGCAGGGTAGTGAAGAAGCCAGGACAACAGAAGGAAACAGAGCGAGAGGGGGAGATGGGTAAG
>NW_026428838.1:0-304 GCF_001194135.2 Octopus bimaculoides
TGTCTCTTGAGATCTCTGGGTCAGACTTGGAGCCAACTTGTACAAATACAAAGGAAAACTCAAACAAATAATAATAATAATAATAATAATGATAATAATAATAATAATAATAATAATAATAATAATAATAATAATAATAATAATACATAAACACTCTATGAATAATAATAATACATAAAACACTCTATGAATAAATAGCAGACGGTGCTACAGCTTCAAACAAAAGACGAACTCGTGAAAACTAAAGCCATCATCATTAGAAGAGGAATATTCCAAGGAGACACGCTCTCTCCACTCCTTTTCT
>NW_026428839.1:0-1877 GCF_001194135.2 Octopus bimaculoides
ATACATACATACATACATACATATATACATACGTATACACACACACGCACACACGCATATATATATACACATATATGCATAATGAATCAACTGAAAGCAAAACTACAGTAGAAAAAAATGAGATTTGTAAAAAAAAACGCGATATAAAAATCTCATAAATGCATTATCAAATAAGATAAAACAAAGTGAGATAATCAGAGAGGCCATACATAAATAAATGGATTTAATAGAATTGTCTCGAATTGGATGTAAGATGCTTTGTTTGAATATGGGGTGGAGGGTTTGTCAGTTATATAGATGAGGATAATTAGGGGAAAGTTTGTATATACGCTGGGAAAAAACCATGATATGCGTGAAAATATTTATTTTATGATAAATGCCCAAAGGATATTTGAGTGCAAATAAACATTTTTTTAAAGAAAATTCTAATTAAATGGTATGCTATCAACAAATTGATTTAATGTTGGAAGAACGTATTTGGGTCTAATTTGGTGTATTCTAATTAGAAAAAGGGATTGGTTGGTTTTAATATAGCGGTGTCTAAGAAAGGCAAGATTTAATAAAACAGATTTAAAGGCCTTTTAAGTGTAACCTGAATGTAATTGGGTGCTTTCTGTGTGCGATAATTTTCTCTTTTATTACTTAATTGCTTCAATCATTAGAGCGTGGCCATGCTGGAGCAGTGCGTTGAAGGGTTCAGTCGAACGAATCGTCCCCAATACTTATTGTCTTTTAAAGCCTGGTACTTATGTTATCCATCGCTTTTGCCGTACCACTAAGTTACGGCTCGTAAACACACCAACGAATATATATATATATATATATATATACAGGCAATTTAGGCAATTCCATATACAAAAAGTATTAAATATATTCATACAGAAAATGCTTACATATAAAAAGAAGAGAAATGATATGAGGAACGAAAGGGGTTGAATAACAGTTTACAAGTCCAACACCTGTTTCTGGAGGCTTGGTGGTTAAAAATAATGGTTGTAAATTGATTCCATCATTGGATAATACCAGCTCCCGTTTTCAGGGAAGAAGTTTTACATTTTGAGTTGTTGTCAACAGCTGGTGGACTCGTAAAACACTTTATTCAAATGCTTTAATTCCTGATATCATTTGTCTTCTGTGTAAGTTGGACATTTTTACATGAAAACATATCTACATATTTTTGTATTAATGTATTTAATATTTTTTTATATATCGAATTTCCTGACTTACTTATCCTTACATTTACTCCTCTACCTGCTCAAGTTTAAACCTCTTGAGCACTACGAACTGTATTTTGTAGGAGAATGTCTATCTATCAATTTTTGCCACAAGGGCAGGTTGGAGGAGATAGGGATGAGTCGATGACGTCGACCTCCAGTGTTCGATTGGTACTTATTTTATCGAACCCGAAAAGATGAAATGCAAAGTCGACCTCGGCATAATTTGAACTCAGAACGTAGCAGCGAAATATTGCTGAGCATTTCGCGATAGCGAGTCTGCCACCTCGCCGCCTTATGCAATAACAATAATGATGATAATAATAATAATAATAATAATAATAATAATAATAATAATAATAATAATAATAATAACAACAATAATAGTTGTAGTAGTAGTAATAATAATATTCAGAAGAGAGGGGGAAGAGGAGGAGGAAGAGGAGGAGGAGGAAGTAGAGGGGGAAAAAGAAGAATAGCCTCAGTACAACAATCATTATTATCATCATCGTCATCATCATCATCATCATCATCTTCCTCATCATCATTATTATCACCATCATCATCATCATCGCCATCCTCATCCTCCATCTCCTCCTCCACCTCCTCTTCATCATCATATTCAAAACCATCATCATCATCACCACCATCATCATCAAAACC
>NW_026428840.1:0-269 GCF_001194135.2 Octopus bimaculoides
GAAGTGAAGAGGGTGAGGTGGGAGGTAATGAGAAGGAGAGAGAGAGAGGGAGAGAGAGACAGAGACAGAGACAGAGATACAGAGATATAGAGAGGGAGAGAAACAGAGAGAGAGAGAGACAGAGAGAGAGAAAGAGAGAGAGACAGAGAGAGACAGAGAGACAGAGAGAGAGAGACAGGTAGAAACAGAGAGAGACAGAGAGAGACAGAGAGAGTGAGTGAGAGAAAGAGGGAGAGAGACAGAGAGAGAGAGAGGGAGAGAGAGACAGA
>NW_026428841.1:0-425 GCF_001194135.2 Octopus bimaculoides
ACATACATACATACATACATACATACATACATACATACATACACACATTCGACCAACTGAAATATATAATATATATTAAAGCCGGATGAAAATCTCAATAAATGCTACAGTTGTGTTTTCGGATTTCATCTTTTGTACGGTTCACTGGTGTTTTGTGCAATCATAACATGATGAAATTACATTGAAGTCACGCATGGTCAATTAACTCTACTGAAACAACGAAGTTTGGAAAAAGTAGGCAGGCAATTAATGGGATATCGTATTACTTCTACATGTTGGGATTTAACTAAATCACTAACAACGAATGCCCGGGTATGAATATACTAAATATAATTTACTCAGAAGTATGATGCATGTAATATAAGTGTTCAAACGGAAGAGAATAGAGAAAACTGTGCTGCATGCATGCGAGCGCTCATATATAT
>NW_026428842.1:0-431 GCF_001194135.2 Octopus bimaculoides
GAGAGAGAGAGAGAGAGAGAGAGAGAGACAGAGACAGAGATAGATAGATAGATATATCTCCTTATATTTCTATGTATTTATATATATTATCTTTTCATTTCAGTCGTTAATATATTTGTTGTTCTTAGTTGTGAGTTTGTCGCTTTATATTATCATTATTATTATTATTGCTGCTGCCGTTCTTGTTGTTGTTGCTGTTATTCGTGCGAGTAATGTTGTCAATGTCCCTTCTCATTCAAATGAATATTTAAGAGATTCTATATCTATTTTGCTCTACTTGAAATACACAATTTCTTTCGTCAGCCATATTGAAAATCGATTTCGAAGTATTGTAGAGGCAAAAATACTGATAGCCTGTTATACACTATTTGTTCTGTACATATCTGAAATGTGTGTGTGTGTGTGTGTGTGTGTGTGTGTGTGTGTGTGTG
>NW_026428843.1:0-1057 GCF_001194135.2 Octopus bimaculoides
ATATATAAAATTACGCTTGTGTGTGTTCTGTGCGTACGTGTGGCGCATGCGTGGAATACATCAAATCAGTATATAATCGGCTTAATGAATTATGAGCGCTCATAATAGCATTACGCTGTCCAAAGCCAAATATCTTCAATGGATCTTCTTATTGGCTTAACTAACTACTTCCTTTCCTTCCTTCCTTCTTACCATTCGCTACCTCCCAACCTACCCTCCTACCTGTCTCTCTGTCCCCATGCCATGCAATGTTCCTTCTATGTGGTTGAGTGACCTGCTAGAAATATTAGCCAAATCTTTTTCCTATCACGTCCTACTGTCTTTTAAATCACGCTAATGTAATCTACTTGAACCTTTCCCTCAAAATTGCCGGCTTTGTGACAAAATTCGAAAAATTATTATCATTATCATTATTACAATTATTATTATTAATATTGTTATTATTATTATTATTATTATTATTATTATTATTATTATTATTGATTTGACTCAGGTTCGGTCTTATTCCTAGTAGAATTTATGTGGGTGGCAGGTTACTACCTAGGTAATCTTAGGTATCCTCAAGTTTTCAATAGTCTTTCAAGTGCCTAAGACGCCCCTAATAATCTTTCCTGTCTCTAAGAGCCAAGCTTTGTGTGGAAACTCTACAGGACATTTTATTCCAATCTCCTTCAACCATTTGTTTATATCTTTACTTACAGTTCCCAATGCACCAATTATTATAGGCACCGCTTTTTGCAGTTTCCATATTCCAAATTCTTACCATTTGAGATCTTCAAGCACTATATTTATCATTGATGTTGTTGTTGTTGTTGTTGTTGTTGTTTTCGAGGCGGAATGTTGGCAGAATCGTTATCACGCCGGTCAAAAAGCTTAACGGCATTTTATCCGTCTTTCACGTTCTGTGTTCAAAAGCCGCCGAAGTCAACTTTGCCTTTCATCATTTTCAAGTCAATAAAATAAGTGCCCTCCCAACTAAAATTCCAAACCATGTGCCTATAGAAGAAACGATTATTATTATTATTATTATTATTTTATGTTTGACTTTTGTTTTGCA
>NW_026428844.1:0-234 GCF_001194135.2 Octopus bimaculoides
GGTGTGAAGTCCCCATGAAGGGGTCTTTGTAACTTCTAAGAAGAAAAAAAATTAGAAATATTACTTTATTTGTGTGTAATCTGTAACGTTAAAATTTCATCAGCATCAAAAATATATGAATTTCCATGGGGGTTATGGCCATTATGCATAGAATATAATTTCCAAATTTCTTGAAGATCCATTCAATACTTCTGACGTAGTTTTGGATAAGAAAACAAATTACTAATGTGTGTG
>NW_026428845.1:0-261 GCF_001194135.2 Octopus bimaculoides
GTGTGTGTGTGTGTATGTATATATACATATATGCATATGCTAACATATACATCTATATGCATATACATATGCCTGCAAATATATGCATACATAAACACACACACTCCGCGTGGCGGAGTGGTAAGTAGCTTGCTCACCAACCACTTGGTTCCGGGTTCAGTCCCACTGCATGGCACCTTGGGCAAGAGTCTTCTACGATAGCCTCGCGCTTACCAAAGCCTTGTGAGTGGATTTGGTAGATAGAAACTGAAAGAAGCCCGT
>NW_026428846.1:0-250 GCF_001194135.2 Octopus bimaculoides
TGTATATATTATATATATATCAGGCATGTGTCATCAGTAATTACTCAGGGTAGGCAGTTGGTGACGTTTATGTAGTAAGACACATAAAAAAAATGTGAAACATAGGCATTCGACTGAGTTGTAGGCAGATTTACTTATGCTTTTATAGAGCATAAAGAAAACATTGTTGTAGGAATGTACTACAGCAGTTCTATGTGTAACTTAAATACTGAGATTGAAAGGCAGAGGCAAATTATGCCTACCTAATCTA
>NW_026428847.1:0-593 GCF_001194135.2 Octopus bimaculoides
GAAGGTATGTCTATATCTAATTATATATCTATTATCCATTAGTTTACACACACACATAAACATAGACACACACACGCAATACAGTGTGCGTGCGTGTGTGGATATGTATGAATATTCGCCCTCACTAGTTACAGGCATACATGCTGAGATGCACATATACACAAACATGTACACACATGTGTGCTTTGTAACCGTATCTCTCACCGCATATACAAATCACACGCTCCGACACACCCGCTATCACACGCGTACAACTGTATTCTGTAGTAGACTTTCTTAATAAGCCATGAGATTTAAGGTTTAATTGCTCATTAAAGGTTTGTCAGAATAGAGACACATCGAATGAAGAATGTAAGAAATGTATTCAAAATATATACATGACGTTATATTCATTTTTTAATTATATAATACATATACATATTAATTATTGTTTTGTGTTATAGCAACAAATTTTCATTAAAGTGTAGTAAGACATCTGGCAGAGTACAAATTTATTTTTTCCTTATTTATTCTTTTAGAAGAATAGTATTAACAGTGACTTCAAAGTTTTGGCCAGCTAATGTGTATATATATATATATATATATATATATAT
>NW_026428848.1:0-372 GCF_001194135.2 Octopus bimaculoides
AACTTTAAATACAAGCATCAGTGTATAAATACAAACGCTTACTATAACGTATATCACTACACATTATATAGACACGGTTTTTATACATTCTACACACAATGCAAATATTTTTGAATTTGAATATTGCAATTTTATACAGAAATCGCCTGATTTTATTGTCTTTTTATATTTTTATAGACTATTATCCCAGAAAATTATGTAAACGCACCAAATATATTTAAAAGTATTCAAATATCTAAGAATTAAATCCTCGTATTCAAGTTTATTCAGCGTTAAGGTGTATCATCAGAGTTTCAAACACCTATACACAACACACACAACGCTCATCAACACACATTATTCGCCCACAATATATATAGTTATGTGGAGAAT
>NW_026428849.1:0-311 GCF_001194135.2 Octopus bimaculoides
TATATATACATGATATCTGGGAGCAGCAGAAGGAAGGGATCAGTCTAACTGAATTACCTACACTTAACACTGATGCATACAAACAGGTTTCTATATATTGTCCAAAACCCAAAACCTGTTGGCCCAAAAATATTTTTGGGATCTGATGATATGCCATAAAGCTAATCCCTTTATGGACAGGAAACCTAAGGTAATCCCATAAACAGGCCTTGCCCATTTTTAATATATACTGCTCTATATCTTATAGTGTGCTTCTTCTTTTGGATTTATGGTTTTTACAGACGATATATATATATATATATATATATATA
>NW_026428850.1:0-488 GCF_001194135.2 Octopus bimaculoides
ATAGATTCCAAAATTTAAAAGCGCAATAAATTCCAAAATTAAAAAAAAAAGAAATTGCGGGAACTTAGTTGCCAGCCCAATAGAAGACACTTGGTCAAGGTGCCACACAGTGGGATTGAATCTGGAACCAGGTTGGAAAGCAAGTTTCTTACCGCACAGCCACTCTTGCGCATACAAAAATACCCTGTTGTTGGTGTTAAAATTCTAATAAAGGAGCCTTGGAACTAAGTTAGAATCTGGGGCTTTCTGTATTGGCAAGAAATCTTGAAATAAAACTGAATAATGATATATATATATAAATAATTAATTAAAGAAAAAAAACGAAGAAAAAACACAAGAAGAAGAAAAAATAACAACGCGAGGACGTGGAACATGCAAAGTATTATCAGACGTTCAGGAAAGGGAAAAAAGTTTGTTGTACGTTTCGATCAAAACTCCTCTTCAGAAACAGGAGACAAAGGAAAGTCTAAGAGAAAAGGAAGACGGAG
>NW_026428851.1:0-430 GCF_001194135.2 Octopus bimaculoides
TATTGAATTTATTATTAGTATTATTAAATTTATTATTATCATTAAAAAATGTTAAATACTATTTAAAATTGTTTCCATTAAAATTAAGTTTATGTTTAGGTAATTTATTATAATACCAATTATTCTTATTATTCTTATTATTACCTAAGAAGACATTGTCATGAGTGTAAAAATTATGTTTATTAAAAAGTTCATAATTATTATAATTATTATTACTAGAATTATAAAAATATTTCGGATTATTAAAATAATTTATATTATTAGTATATCCCGCTTCTTGCAGGGCTTTATTATAATAAGGTGCATGTTTTTCAAAAATCTCTATATTAGAAGATAGTAAAAATATTCTCTTACCTATAGTAAATGTTAAGGATTTTTTCATTGAGGGTGGGTGATTGCTTTTAGCATGAATGTATTTAATATTTTCATT
>NW_026428852.1:0-143 GCF_001194135.2 Octopus bimaculoides
TGTGTGTACAAATGGGCGTCTCACTCATGTTACCTTTTCGCTACATCTCTCACAGGGGACCTCTATTCCTCCTTAAACCTGATAAAATGTTTCTTCCTTGCTACATAAGAACATTTCACTTGTATGAACCATCATAGAGGTCA
>NW_026428852.1:1778-1964 GCF_001194135.2 Octopus bimaculoides
TTCTCACATATCCCCCTGACTACCTGCATGCAAACTGCTTCCTTCATATGCCTTGCACTTCTAGCTCCCACTGTGTTTTCAAAATCTTGTGACTCACCCACCTTCCTGCCCTCTCCAATCCCCAATCCGCTTCACTATAAACACCACCCTGTAACTTGGGTGTACAGGTCCTACCTCCCTCTCTGT
>NW_026428853.1:0-542 GCF_001194135.2 Octopus bimaculoides
GTAATACATGCATACACACATTTGCGTGTGCACACACACACACACACACACATATTCAATCCTCACTATATTGTTTCCTAGTTTGCTGGCGTTGCTATGCCAATCACTTCTAATTAAACATTGCTGCTAATTAGTTATTATTTCACATGCTAATTCCATCAGACTTGTCTACGTGAAACTTCAGTTTATTTCCACTGGTTGCTGGAAGGGGGTTTGTGTAGAGTCTGAGAGAGAAAATGGCTAATTTTCTTCTCATCTTCTTTGATTCCATCTCTCATCTTTGACCTGATTTATGTTCTCTTGTATTTCCACATAAACAACCTTTGATCTTAATTACATTAGCATTCTTTGGCTGGGATTTATAGATAGTTATTAGTATTTGACTCTAACAACACACACACATAAACACTATATGTGCACAGCCACACAATATAGGCTGCACATATATAAACATATGCAAACACATACACACTTACACACATGTGCACACACAAACACACACAAGCATAGATCCTATTTTCAACTATAATTATAAAGGATAT
>NW_026428854.1:0-383 GCF_001194135.2 Octopus bimaculoides
TACACACAGAGATAGATAGATAGACATACACACAGAGATAGATAGATAGACGTACACAGAGTCAGCGAGAGCAGATATAAAGATTCAACTAGATTTACACGAATATGCACACACGCATCTATGCGCGTCACGAACACACCCAAACAGCTGCCTGGGCACATAGACCTATCAGAAGAACTGCAAAGTCCAATGCAGTTCCCTTATTGGCATACTCAAAACTGCACACACACACGCGTATTTTCCTTGCATTGTGTAAATAATTCCAGAAACAAGAAGCGCGTATATATATGTACATAAATGCATTCTTTTATACACACTTCATGTACATGTATATATATGCAAGTTAAATGTTTGAATATATATATATATATATATATATATAT
>NW_026428855.1:0-776 GCF_001194135.2 Octopus bimaculoides
ATTATTATTATTATTATTATTATTATTATTATTAAGGTGGCGAACTAGCATAATCGTTAGCATACTTGGCGAAATTCTTAGTGGTATTTTATCTGTCACTATGTTCTGAGTTCAAATTCCGCCGAGGTCGACTTTGCCTTTCTTTCGGGGTCGATAAACTAAGTACCAGTGAAACACTGGGGTCAATATGACCGACTGTCCCCCTCCCCACAAAGTCCAGGCCTTGTTCCTATAGTAGAAAGGATTATTATTATTCAGGTGAATAAGCATCGACAGCTAGCAAGCCAAGCTACTCCAAACTGATGATGAGCAATGACTCTGAAACTAGTCTCTGGATGCTGGTTTTGCTGGGTGGAGGTGCTTATCTCCCCTGTTTGAAAACTTAAAGGACACAGAACGCTTGAGTCACATAGCTAACGGGAAACGATGTTTGCTGTTGCTAAATAACAGTAGCATTCTTCCCTTTCCTGAGACTGCCACATTAAGTTGGCAACACACCATCACTCTAATATATTTTGTTCTGAGAAAAAAAATCCAGGCGCGGACGTGGAAGCTTACTTCCCAAACAATGTGATCTAGAATTCAGTGCCACTGCGTTGATTTGGTAGACGGTAACTGAAAGAAGCTTGTCGTACATATATGTATGTGTGTGTGTGTGTGTTTGTGCGCCTTTGAGTGTTAGGTTTGTTCCCAAGCACCGCGTAACCACCGGTGTTGGTTTGTATACGTCCCCGTAACTTACCGTTTCGGTGAAAGATACCAGCAGAATAAGAATC
>NW_026428855.1:1361-2331 GCF_001194135.2 Octopus bimaculoides
CGATTTTTTTCGGCTAAAACCCTTCAAGGCTGTGCTCCGGCACGGTCGCCTACAAGATGGTTGAGAGCAACTGGTTAAAACCCTTCAAGGCGGTGCTCCGGCACGGTCGCCTACAAGATGGTTGAGAGCAACTGGTTAAAACCATTCAAGGCGGTGCTCCAGCCTGACTACAGTCCAGTGACTAAAACGAATAAAAATAAATAAATAAAAAATTTAAGATTTTGTCCGAGGCACAAAATTGTTAAAATGAAATCTGAACAAGATTTTACACGATGGAATACACCGAAGTGAGTTCATCTTACTTTCAACAGACTCATAAGCTGAAACAGGTGTACCGCGATCAATTATTGAGGAAACAGTAATTGAACGTAGAATAAGTACCGTAGCTGTTAAGAGTAATAAGCTGTATACCACTTAATAGCTCTTATTTACAGCTAGATGCAGCAGAGCAGTGAGAGTTATGTGCCTTGTCTACAGACACTGCTGCACAAAGCTGCTTATAGAATTTGAATTGTCACCCAAACTTTATGCTAGTATTCCAATATATTATTGACTCAAGAATCTGCAGTTCTCCAACCTTCAGTCACATGACTAATAAAATCCGCAGGAACTGGCTTTGAAATTTGATAAACACGTTTGTATGCACACACACACACAAACACATGCATACATACATACATACATACATAGATACATACATACGTATATTTATACATATATGTAGACTGTGTACACACACACACACACACACACACATATATATATATATACAAATATGCGTGTATATATTCATATGTAAATATACAGACGTATATATATATGATGTGCGTGTGTGTCTATACACATATACATATATTTATATATACATATATATATATGTATATGGGGGTGCATACATCTACATATATATAGAGAGAAATAATGTGTGGGTGTATATATATATATATATATATATATATATATATATATA
>NW_026428856.1:0-858 GCF_001194135.2 Octopus bimaculoides
CAGACAGACAGACAGACAGACAGACAGACAGATAGATAAATATGAAAAAGTATGGTAAACACAAGATTCAGTTAATATTATTTAGTTCCCACCCACCCATCCTAATGCGGTGAGCTAGCAGAGTCGTCAACGCGCCGGGCAAGGCGATTAGCAGCACCTAATCCATTTCCACGCTCCGAGTTCAAATTCCGGCGATGTCGACTTTACATTTCATCCTACTTGTTGAGAAGTGGGGGGGGGTCGATGTAATAGACTTACTCTTTCTTTGGAAACTGCTGACCTCCAACCCCTACCTACCCCCCCCCCACCCTCACGCCAAGCTTTGAAACCGGTGTTATTTGTTCGCTGCGTATGTTTCAACATTGAGGCTATTTTTATCCTCGGCAACGGATGTTCCAAGTGCAATTGCGTGCTGAACCAAAACAAATCACCATAGGAAGGTTGTATCGCATTGTTTATGCGAAGCGCTAAACTCACCAGTAGCAGTCGTATATCTCAACGTACAAACAAGAAATACCACATGCTCACATGCATATATTATTATTATTATTATTGTTCAGTAGTTTTATTTTTATAACGTGCTTTCACTTCATTGACGAGCGCAGCTCTGTGCGCCTTAGGTATGTGCTGTGGTTTGCTGTGGTGTTCTTATGGTTACTATATTGAAAGTGTTTTGCGTAGGATGTGTGCAGTGCCCAGTAGTGCAATTTTCTGTATGTTATATATATTTGTAAGTCCTGGTGTTTTTGTTATGTATTTGTCTGAATATTTTTTTTTATCATACCTAATGATAGGAATTGTTTCTGTATTTAGATTCCACATTCGAGTTACCTCTGTTTCCAGGTCTTTGTATTTTGA
>NW_026428858.1:0-559 GCF_001194135.2 Octopus bimaculoides
GAAAAATACGTTGCCGGCCAGCCATGAGACTCGAACTCACATCTCTGTGACTTATATGCATTATATGGATAATTTATCCTGATCACGCTATTTATAACATTTTCACGCGTTTGAGAAATAAATTTATGTGTATGTATATGTATGTATATTTATATGTATGTATATATATATGCATGTATATATGTATATACGTATATGCAAGTATATATGTATGTATGTATATATATATGTATGTATATGCATGTATATAAATATGTGTGTGTGTGTGTGTGTGTGTGTATGTATGTATATATATGTTGACTTTCTCACCTTCCCATGCATTAAACTAATACAAGTGCTTGTGATTTACACAACTGTGTTTGTCCTTTGTTGTAAATTCCAACTATATATATATATATATTTATATGTATGTGCATGTATATAAATATGGATGTATATTTATGTGTATGTGTATATTCATATATGTGTCTATGTATTTATATCTGTATGTGTATATGCATATATGTGTATATGTATTTATATGTGTATATGTGTATATGTGTATATGTATATATATATA
>NW_026428859.1:0-728 GCF_001194135.2 Octopus bimaculoides
GTGTGTGTGTGTGTGTGTGTGTGTGTATGTGTGTGTATTTATTAGTCTGTCAGTTCGTGTGTCTTTCTCTGTCTCTCTCTTTACACCCACCCATACACGCATATATATATGTACGTGTGTGTGATAGTATCTGTACATATTGTTGTGTATCTATCTATCTATCTATCTACCTATCTATCTATCTATCTATCTATCTATCTATCTATCTATCTATCTATCTATCTATCTATCTATCTATCTATCTATGCGTATCATGTATAGATGCTTTTATGTACGCATGTATGTTAGCATACACGTGTGCATGTGTGTATTTGTGTGTGGCTGTTTTCTTCCATTTGATACCATACAAAAAATTCCAAATCGATAAAACTAAGTTCTGATGAACGAAAATCGGAACGAGGTGGAGGAAGGAAAAGTTGAATTGAAATTTATAAAAACGATAATGAATAACCAACGTTGAAACTAGAACTCGTATCTAAATTCAACAAATAAAACTAAAATAAAACCCCCTAAAGTTTTAATTCGAATCGATAGCAATTTGTATTTATTTGTTTATTTATTCATTCATTTATTTATTTTCGAAATTTTACATCAAGTTCGAATTCCAATTTTATATTCACCCTACTCTAATTTTCGTTTATAAATTAGAAATTTCAAACAGAAAAATTGACAATGAATAAATAAATAAACAAATAAATGAAATAGAAAAATAAGATAAAAAAAAGATG
>NW_026428860.1:0-438 GCF_001194135.2 Octopus bimaculoides
CGTTGTGCTTGACCCGAACGTACATACGTTCGTTCGAGCCAAGAGCTACGATACTTCGTTCGATTCTCATGGACCGAACGTACGTACGTTCGTTCGAGCCTAGTGCTACGGAACTTCGTTCGTTGCTCTTCGCCCTAACGTACGTAGGTTTGTTCGAGCCCAGAGCTTCGATGCTTCGTTCGTTGCACTTGGCCCGAACGTACGTACCTTCATACGAGCCAAGAGCTACGGAATGTTGTTCGTTGCTCTTGGACCCAACGTACGTACGTTCGTTCGAGCCAAGCGCTACGGAGATTCGTTCGTTGCTTTTGACCGGAAAGTACGTACCTTCGTCGTAACCAAGAGCTACGGAACTTCGTTCGTTGCTCTTAGACCGAACTTACATACATTCGTTCGAGCCTAGAGCAACGGAACATCGTTCGTTGTACTTGGACCGAA
>NW_026428861.1:0-435 GCF_001194135.2 Octopus bimaculoides
ATATATATATATATGTGTGCAAGTATGTGTGTGTATTATGTGTATATGCATATGTGCATGTATATGTGTGTGTGTATTATGTATATATGTGCATGGTTATGTGTATATACATATGTGTGTCTTTGTATATACATATATATGTGTGTGTACATGTATATGTGTATATACATATATGCATGTGCACATTATATCACCCACCTGATGCCTCAACTCACAGTGGGAAATTTGAGGAAAGGTTTACTATGATAAGTACTAACAAAACTAGATCAATGTGTTAATGTACTTCTAATGAAATCTGGCCATAATAATAATAAATAATAGATAACTTCAACTTCCCCAACATTAAATGGCTAGAAAGTGCCATAATTGCAGGAATGACATGCAAATCGCACAATCGAGTATGATCTTCACTTGATCTCACAAAAATGCTGTTCA
>NW_026428862.1:0-420 GCF_001194135.2 Octopus bimaculoides
CATACATACATTTTTTAATATACTACTGAAACTAGCAAAAGAAACCAGAATGTTCAAAGTTTGGCCACATTTGATCATATGTGCAGAATCATATGTAACCTTGGGGCGTACGAAAAGCAGCACCAACTACAATACCACCACCACCACCACCAAAAAGAACAACGACAACAACAAAAACAACAGCAACAACAAAACCCACAGGAGCACCAGGAAAAAAACAAAACAAAATGAAAGATAAAACAACAACCGAGAATTAAAACTCTTCTCATTGTCTGAACTCAGCTTCCTTGTTTTTGATTAAAAGTCTGGAAATGCGCAAATGCAAAAATTCCTCTCACACTAATGGAGCTAAATTTACTGAAAAAAATCTTTAACAATGATATAGCTATTATTATTATTATTATTATTATTATTATTATT
>NW_026428863.1:0-251 GCF_001194135.2 Octopus bimaculoides
CACACACACACATGTATATATATATATGTATATATATATATATACAATCATATATAGATATACAAGAATCTGTGTGTATATACATATATATATGCATATACACGTATCAGTATATATGTTAGTATGTATACACATATACATACGTTTGCCTACATACGCATGTGTAAGTATATATATTCATGCAAATATGTATATATACACGCATATATATACATGCACATATATATATATATATATATATATATATATAT
>NW_026428864.1:0-607 GCF_001194135.2 Octopus bimaculoides
TATGTATGTATGTATGTATATGTATATATACTAACAACGCAATGAGCATAAAAAAGACAATACGCGATGGACAAGTAACAAATATTGCATGTATACATAAAAAAAAAAATACATCCAAGTGAATGTGCGTAGTGTATGCATGTATGCATGTGTGTATTTGTGTGTGTGTGTGTGTGGTGTTATTCATCCCTGCGTCTGGTGGACCTGTTGACATGTCGCGTTGCACTGTGTGTCTTTACTGTCGTTTTAGTGAATGGAACTTCGGACAGGTACTGGCGACTTGCACTTCCACATGCATATACATACATACATGCAGACCTACACACACACACATATCTACATATATATATGTCCACACATTACACACATACGCACATACAAATATATATGTATATATGTGTGTGTATATTTATATATATATATATATACATATATATATATATACATATATATATACATATATATATATATGTATATATATGTATATATATATATATATGTATATATATATATATATATATATATACACATATGTATGTGAATATATACCAATGTATACACACACACACACACACACACACACAAACATATATATATATATGTATAT
>NW_026428865.1:0-429 GCF_001194135.2 Octopus bimaculoides
ATATTCTTTTCTACTCTAGGTACAAGGCCCGAAATTTTGGGGGAGGGGGAGGGGCAGTCGATTAGATCGACCCTGGTACGCAACTGGTACTTAATTTAACGACTCCGAAAGGATGAAAGGCAAAATCGACCTCGGCGGAATTTGAACTCAGAGCGTAAAGACAGACGAAATACCACTAAGCTTTTCACCCGACGTCCTAACGTTTCTGCCAGCTCACCGCCTTACAGCGGACTAAATGTTTCGACAGCCTCTGTGTATATGTATGTTTATTCTAAAAGATTGCTTCCTATATACGCTAACAGCAACTGAAACCAAACTGGCATACTCACGTACAATAGACACACCTGCGCGCATACAGACAACACAGCACTCAAATATTTAGACATATATCATACAGGTACACAAACGTATGCCTACTTATATGTTCGC
>NW_026428866.1:0-303 GCF_001194135.2 Octopus bimaculoides
AAGGCTATATTTGACTGTCAAATTTAAGTCAAACATATAAATTGCCTTACGCGTCTTCAGGGAAAAAAATTAAGAACAAAGAAGTTTTAGAACAAAAGGTAAATACCAAAACATCGTCTCTAAGTCCAGTCCATATTCAAATTTGTCCTTAAATAACTCGTTAAATAAATTCCTCCTTGAATAAACGTCCGTTAAGGGGAGACAACCCCTCATAATATAATCAATAATATTAATAATATTATTAATAAGTTAAAAACAATCCTCTATTATAATGGAAATCTATACTATATTATCTCTAGAAGC
>NW_026428867.1:0-374 GCF_001194135.2 Octopus bimaculoides
TGTCACAGTATTTTAATGGCATACTCAGAAGACACACACACTCACTCATTTTTTAATTACCAGTTACAACTGTTTCTGTACCAGCCTGTGTTCAATGCTATTGTATACTAAATTTCATGTTTAATTATGTAATGTTTGTGGTTTTGGATATCAGAGTGACACTTGTTCAGACTTACGTCAAAAAATCTCTTTCTGAGTGGTGTGCCTGTCAAGTACTCTATGTTGCTTGTATCAGGAAGAATAGTGAAATTAACAGACAGTCCCTTGGGCCCACCAAAGCTTTGTAAGTGGTTTTGGTAGACAGAAACTGAAAGAATCCCATCACATATATGTAGGAGTGGCTGTGTGGTAAGTAGCTTGCTTACCAACCACAT
>NW_026428868.1:0-208 GCF_001194135.2 Octopus bimaculoides
AGGGAGTCTCTCTAAGTCGAGCCGCTACCATTACGGACTTAGAGATCACAACCCCAGTAATACGGACTTGTCATTAGTGTGCCACAAGATAGAATTGCAAGACGGTTCCTTCAAGCCGAGCCAACTGGAAGGAGAGCTAGGGGTAGTCGAAGAAGAGATGGTTGGGTAATATCGACAGTCTATGGGGCGGCGAGCTGGCAAAATGGTT
>NW_026428869.1:0-529 GCF_001194135.2 Octopus bimaculoides
TTGTCCTCTCTATGTTTAGCCCCTTGTGGGCAATAAAGAAATAAGAATGAATGAAGCATTGCACAGGGACCTTGTTTAAAGTGAAGAAGAACTACACTTTGTCAATCTCACTCTACTCTCACGTCCATAACCATCTTCAATCCAATAGCAAGATCAGGTCGGGTGGTAAATTTGGGTGCCATTTATACCCAATCGGTCAATGTTTTGCATGTGCATCATACTTTTCATAATGATGCATTCATGAGCATTACCATGTTCATAAAAAGTGAGCGAGTTCAAACCCTACATGAAATCCTTGTTTTCAAAAGAGAGTGGTGTTGTGGGTCAGTGACATCTTCCTGGTGTCAAATTACCTAGAAATGTGATAAAATCCACATGACCTCAATATCGTATGTGAAACAAATAATCTTTAACAGTGCAATGTGTCTTTTGTAGTTCAGTATATATGTGGAACGAACACGACACAATGAAGTAGAGAGATTTGAAAAGACAACACGAAGCCGGTTATTTCTCAAAATACAATGTTTAT
>NW_026428870.1:0-222 GCF_001194135.2 Octopus bimaculoides
TATGTTAGAAAAGATAGTTCAGGAAATACAACTCCTGAAGGAAAAAGAGAGACAACATGATCACTGTTTTGTGAATTGTTTTTGATAATAGATTTGTTGGATCAGCTTCGATTACGGAGCTAAACAACAAGAAAAACATTAATGTTATAAGCGTATACATACCACCAGCAGTATTAGTTGACGTTTCGCTAGGCTTTTCATGCTAGACTCAATACGTTACAC
>NW_026428871.1:0-242 GCF_001194135.2 Octopus bimaculoides
CACACACACACATATATACATATGCACACACTAATATATACATACATATACTTATATACACACACATGTAAGAAACAAGTTAAAATAATGGTTATTACATATAATTCCTTTGTTGTAGCAATTTTGGCCTACAGCTGTGTCCAGTATGCACACACACACACACACACGCATACTCAGAAACACACACACACATATATGTATGTATGCATGAATGTATGTGTATATATATATATATATATATA
>NW_026428872.1:0-224 GCF_001194135.2 Octopus bimaculoides
AACAGAACAGAATATGCTATGGGGTTTACCTTTAGCGTATTAGGAATGCACCTAGTGGTCATTCCTCTTATATGCATGTATATCAGTGGGGTCATCGGAGGGTTGATCCTAGAAGTTTTCTATATATATATTTGCTACCGCTACCACCACCGTCGACACCACCACCATCACTACCGCGACCAACACTACCATCAACACCTCCACAACCACCGTCGCCACAACAA
>NW_026428873.1:0-168 GCF_001194135.2 Octopus bimaculoides
TGTTTGGACGAGGTGGTTATTGTGGAAGAAATGTCTCGAGCAGGAGAAGTTCCTACTTCTCCTTGTTCGAGGTCTTCTTTATGTGAGATGTGTCTCGGACGCAGTCAGTTCTTATTTCTCTTATCATTCTGTCTGAAAGATTTATTCACGAAGACGTTACGTCTGAGA
>NW_026428873.1:178-421 GCF_001194135.2 Octopus bimaculoides
GGAGGGTTCTTGGGGTGAGATAGATTTCTATATCTTTGAATAGAGGTGTTTTGTCTTGTGGTGAAGGGTGCAATGTAATTTCCCACTTTCCGTCTTTGATGAGTATTTGGAACCCTGGAGAGGGTATTGGTTATACTTGGTTCTAGATGGGCATTTCGGTATTGTTAGTAACTAGATAGAAAATACCCGGCCAGTCTACTCAAAAACAGAATAGAAGTGCAAAATGATAGACATCCAAGAGTT
>NW_026428875.1:0-160 GCF_001194135.2 Octopus bimaculoides
GACAAGGCTGACCCTTTGAATTATAGGCACAACAGAAACAGGAAGTTAGAATGAAAGAAAGTCGCGGTAAAAGAGTACAGCAGAGTTCGCCACCATCCCCTGCCGGAGCCTCGTGGAGCTTTTAGGTGTTTTCGCTCAATAAACACTCACAACGCCCGGT
>NW_026428875.1:170-480 GCF_001194135.2 Octopus bimaculoides
GTGGAGCTTTTAGGTGTTTTCGCTCAATAAACACTCACAACGCCCGGTCTGAGAATCGAAACCGCGATCCTATGACCGCGAGTCCGCTGCCCTGATCACTGGGCCATTGCACCTCCACACATATATATATAAGCATATAATAAAAAGTCGGTCACGCTTGGGGGAAAGAAGAGTAAGTCAACAAACTGAGTGGGAGTGAGTGATAGTCAGATGCAATAAAGCATACGAACAGCCTCCAAAGATTTTACTCTGAAAGACGCTGGCATTTTAGTCAAAATAAACTGCCAACTATTTACTTTATCAGTTTCAC
>NW_026428876.1:0-440 GCF_001194135.2 Octopus bimaculoides
CATACATACATACATACATACATACGTACATACATACATACATACACGCACAAATCAATGAAGTGATTAAGTCGGAAAATGGATTAAAACTTGGAAATTCTGTTGTTAAAATGACACCACCAACAAAGATTTAACGGTAATTACTAAAACTGGTTGTGGGGGTTAAGTCAAACTAGTTTCTGTTTGGAAAATTTTGAGATGACAGCTGGACTAAGATAAATCGAACACCGCTATCAACAGTAACAGTAGCAGGACTACCGGCAACACTTCCAAAAATATCAGTAGTGCATTCATCATCGCCACTACCACCACCATTACGCTCACCACCACCACCACCACTACCACCACCACCATTACTACCAATAGCTCCATGACCACCACCACGCCACAGCCACCGATACCGCCACCATCACTATCATCACCACCACAACCGTTGACGC
>NW_026428877.1:0-251 GCF_001194135.2 Octopus bimaculoides
CGTGTATGTGTGTAGGCATGTGTAAGTGTGTCTGTGTGTGTGCGTGTGTGTGTGTACATAAATAAATATATATATGTATATATATATGTGTATATATATGTGAGTGTGTCTGTGTGTGTGCGTGTGCGTGTATGTTAATAAATATATATGTATGTATATATATATATGTGTATATGTATATATATGTGGGTAAATGAAAACGCATATGGACAGGTAATCATACAGATAGATAGGTACATAGGTAATATGGA
>NW_026428878.1:0-838 GCF_001194135.2 Octopus bimaculoides
TTTCTTCCCAACCACATGGTTCCGGGTTCAGTCCCAATACGTGGCACCTTGGGAAAGTATCTTCTACTATAGAATTATGGGTGGATCTGATAGACGGAAACTAAAAGAAGCTCGTCATGTGTGTGTGTATGTGTCTGTGTCTGTTTTTTTTTTCCACTTGCCACCAACCAGTTGACAGCCGGTGTTGGTGTGTTTACATCTCCGTAACTTAGCTTCGACAAAAAGATCCTTAGAATAAGTACCAGATTCAAAGCGGTGCCCCAGCATGGTCGCAGTCTAAAGACTGAAACAAGTAAAAAGATGAAAGATAAAGATGGAAATCCTTCAAGAGAAAAATCTCAAACTAAGCAAATTATTGCATTAATTCTGTATTGCCAAAGTACTCGAGTCATATGTGTAGATAGAGAGAGAGAGACAGAGAGAGACAGAGAGAGACAGAGAGAGAGAGAGAGAGAGAGACAGACAGACAGACAGACAGACAGACAGACAGACAGACAGAGATAGACAGACAGACAGACAGACAGACAGATATCTTTTTATTATAGCCACACAGGGCTAAATACAGAAAATGGACAAATTAGACAGAAAATGGACAAATTAGATAGATAGATAGATAGATAGATACATACATACATACATACATACATACATACATACATACATACATACATACATACATGGATAGAAGGAAGGTGTAAGTTTATTGACTGCTATTAACATTCAAACTTACACCTTCTGTTTTGAACATGTTAACATTGAAACATTTTAATTTGTCAACATTGAAACATTTTGTCAACATTGAAACTTTTAAAGATGTTTTTCTAATTTTAAACTTTTA
>NW_026428879.1:0-350 GCF_001194135.2 Octopus bimaculoides
CATTCATACATACCTATACACACACACACACATATTCATACATACATATACACACACATTCATACATATGTATACACACACATTCATACATACGTATACACACACACATTCATACATACGTATACACACACACACACACACATATATATATATGTATATATGTATGTATAGATAGATAAATAAATAGATATACGTATGTATGCATGTATAAATGTATGTATATATAAAAATATATATACACATATATATATATATACTCATACATATAGGTATGTATGTGTGTGTGTGTGTATGAATATTTATATATATATATATATATATATGCATGTATATATACATATGTACATACG
>NW_026428880.1:0-256 GCF_001194135.2 Octopus bimaculoides
TATATATGTATATGTATACACACACATAGACAAATACATATATATGTTAATATATATAAATATATATATATGTATATATATTATATAGATATATACTCATATATATACACACATATATATACACATATATATATATTTATATATATGTATTTATTTATGTATACATATATATGTATACATAAATAGATACAAACGTGTATATATAAATATATATATATATATATATGTATAAATATTTGTGTGCATATATATATAT
>NW_026428881.1:0-991 GCF_001194135.2 Octopus bimaculoides
AACAAATGAATGTATATAAAATACTTATATTAAGATAGAAAAATATTATTTAAAATATCAAATTTATAAACATTCCATAATCAACCCTACGTCCATTATAATACAAGCTAACAGGAATATCATATGCAAAAACCAACTTTAATGAATCTTTTGTTTAAAATACGATTTGAACGAAGTTTTAGGTTAAAATAATAAAAATAGAAGTAGCACAAATCTAAACGATGCAATAGTTTAAACTAAAAGATTTTAGACTAAAATGTTAATCAGAAAGAAGTCTCGTGAAAATATTGCGTAAAGAAAAGGAATAGAATAAATAGATATAAAAACATGAATGAAAATTTTATTATGAATGAAGGATTAAACTTTATATAACTTAAATCATAATAAAACAATTAACTATATTGTATAATCAAAGACATTAAATAAAAAAGACTACTTATTTATCCCCATAAAATAAAAAGAAATATTAGACAGTATTAATGGAAAAAATTCAACCCTAATGTAATCGAAGTCTTAGTTTAGGCTAAGATGATAAACTTACTACTAATTAATTTAGTGTTAAAAAAGGTATCGACTAAAATTATCATTAAAAATCAATTGAATAATATAAAAATACATATTTTTTTCAAACAATGATATAAAGTCATTTAACAAAGGTAAAAACGATAGTTATTGCTACACTGCTGCAGTTTAAACTAAAATTAAGACGTTAAACTCAGAACTAAAGCGTTTATTAGAAAGAGGTCGCGTGAAGATATTACGTTAAGATAAAGAATAGAAAAAAGAGATCTAAAAACATAAATGAAAGAATTATTTATAAAATCATGAATGAAAGATTTAAACTTTATATAACTTACATCGTAATAAAACAATTAGCTATATTGTAAAACATTTTAATGAACGTAAAAGCACCCACTACACTCTTGGAGTAGTTGGCGTTAGGAAAGGCATCCAGCTGGAGAAACTCTGCCAGATCAGATTGGAGCCTGGT
>NW_026428882.1:0-412 GCF_001194135.2 Octopus bimaculoides
ATATATATATATATTTGATAAAGTAGCCGTCTGCCAATAAAATTGACCTAGGTAACAACACTTCAAAAATTAGATATCCTACAAGATCAATTGCAAACTATGAAACCGATACTTTGTGTGTGTGTGTGTGTGTGTATACGTACATATATATATATATATATATATATATATATATATATATATATATATATATATATATATATATATAAGGTTGAGGAGGGTATTGGATTTAACCAAACCCCGGAGGATACAGGTAATACCGAGTAAGTGCTGTATACCGATTAGTTTGCCCCAATCGTTGTATGAACAGGATTGGGTATTATAAGTCGTGTAGCCAAGAATCTCTTTATCCATTATTTTTTTGTTCTCTCTTTTTTCAGCACATCGCACTCTTTACCACTTCATACTAAAA
>NW_026428883.1:0-279 GCF_001194135.2 Octopus bimaculoides
ATATATATATATATATATATATATAGATATAGATATAGATATATATATAAGGAGAATTCACGAAAAAACAACAGACGAAGACAGGCGGTGTAGACAACAAATGGATGTATTAGTATAATGCTTGGGAATAGAGAAAGTCTTTAACGTTTTGAGCCTACGCTTTTCAACAGAAAGGAACACAGAAAGAAACAAGGAGAGAAAAAAATGTGTGTAGTGATCTGTGATCTATCACTCAGAGAGTGTAGTGCGTGCTTTTACGTGTCACCCGCACGAAGGCCA
>NW_026428884.1:0-284 GCF_001194135.2 Octopus bimaculoides
GTACGTTGGTACGTATGTATGTAAGTGTGGTACGTATGTATGTAATTTATGATGTATGTATGTTCCTGTGTATGGTTAGTACACACCTACAGATACACTCACGCACATACACGTGAGCGAATATATATGTATATCGATATATAAATGCGTATCACAACAAATATGATAACGCATTTCAAGTTAGTTTCGTACGATATTAAAAGATCATATCTCTAATATACTGAGAACAGGCAATCATGTAGCAGTGCCCTTATTTATGAAATATATGCTCATATGTACATATA
>NW_026428885.1:0-405 GCF_001194135.2 Octopus bimaculoides
GTGTCGGTGGCGGTGTCAGTGTTAGAGGTCCACAAAGGTGTTCTCGATAGCGCTCAAAATGGTGGTGGTTATCAAAAAAAAAATTGTTTCCATTACTTTAGTTGAAATTTTATACTGATTAATTATCGCAGACATAACATAACAGAACCGATAATTAAAACTAAGTAGGCTGAGATAATTAAAACAGACAAGTTAATTAACGACGTCAACTAATGAAGACGATATTTGAACAGCCAATATTTCCATAAGCGAAACGTAGACATCTGCCATGAAGTTACAGGCAATACTATCATTTCGGAAAGTATTTACTGCCTGTATGTTATATTTCTAACTATTATATCTCAATATTTCACTATACTACATTATTTACATTATTTACATTTGATGGATATTTGTCCTCATCTT
>NW_026428886.1:0-661 GCF_001194135.2 Octopus bimaculoides
CAACCAAATAACTTTACTCAAAATAACACTTTGCAACTGAATCAGTGGAGACAAAGATGCCTCTCCTTTACTTGACAATTTATGCACCTAATTGCAGAACTCACTGTCTAAGCATATCTCAAAGCAAACTCTTGCAGTGTTGTACCATTGAATTACATATAACGCTCATCTTGTATCCTCGGGTGACTCTACAGTTTCTAAGACTACAATTGTAATCGTCTTGGCTTGGGAAAAATGACTAAATTGTGTGGGTTAAGCCCCATTAAGGGGTCTTACTAACCCCCTAAGAAGTTGAAATTTTAGGAATATTCATTTGTGTCTAATATCTATAGTTAAAATTTCATCTACAGAAAAAATATATGAATTTTCATGGGGGTTATGTGTCTGTGTGCACGCGCGTGTCTCTGTATATGTTTCACCGACTGCTTGATAATCGGTGTTGGTATATTTACGTCCCTGTAACTTAGCGGCTCAACAAAAAGCTCCAGTATGGCCGAAGTCTAATGTCAGAGACAAGTAAAAAGAAAGGGCCTGTCATTGTTATTTTCTGAAATAGAAGTTCAATAAAAATTAGTCAAATAGAATAAATAATAACTAAAAATTCATGTATCCTCAAATACCGTCCACACCTTGTATATATATATATATATATATATATATA
>NW_026428887.1:0-332 GCF_001194135.2 Octopus bimaculoides
AACAATATTAGCAATAACAAAAACACTAACAATTATAACAAATGCAGCAACAATAAAAACAACAGCAACAACAACAATAACTGCAACAATAATAGTAACAACAATAAGAACATTGAAACGTTATTAATGGCAACAACATGAACACGAGCATCGATAATTTTTATGACAGTTACTGTAAACATAAACATTCACAGCCAAAACGAGATGTCGACAATCACGTCTACAACAACAACAACAATGAACACAATGACTGCAGTAGCAGTGATAACAACAACAACAACCACCTACAAACAGCAGACACAAAAAGCATAATTGCAATCACAAACACAATA
>NW_026428888.1:0-284 GCF_001194135.2 Octopus bimaculoides
CACTGTATATCACAATAAAACATACGAACATTGCAGTACTATCAATAAACTCATTAGCATGAAACAGCATAAATAATAAGAAATATCAAGTTCCAACACAATTCACATTCCTCGCCTCCGCTCGGGTCACCAGCAGAATCTATACATTAGACCCACTTGTTCATTCGACTAGCTACGCGCCATAGGTCTTATTTTAATTTTCTCACAAGGAAATACTTTCACTCAATTTGGTCACGTGCACACATAAACACAGACACATACGCACGTTTAATATATATATATAT
>NW_026428889.1:0-493 GCF_001194135.2 Octopus bimaculoides
TATATATACATATATGCATGTATATCTGTATATATGTATGTATGTATGTATGTATAATGTACTTTTGTGTGTGAGAGTGCAAGCATTTACTTCAAAGTAAAAGGTGTGTTAATCTTATGCATACATAAACATGTGCATGTGTGTGTGAGTGTAAATGTGTGTGTCTGCGTGTGCGTGTGTGTGCATGTGTGTGCATAAGCTATTAGTGCACACTTAAAAGGTGTGTTTAGCATATTAAACACAATACCTGAACTCATGCACAGACCATCATAAACAGACCAGATGTAATCACACGTAGCTGTATACACACATACACAAGCATGCACACACACGCACACAATTCAGATATGCATATATATATGTATATATAAACATCTCTGTGTGCATGTGTGTGTGTATGCTTGTATTTGTGTCTCTAATAACAATCAAAACAAATGGTAGAGAACTGGAGACATTGTAATAGACAGATTGCCATACACAAATATATATATAT
>NW_026428890.1:0-572 GCF_001194135.2 Octopus bimaculoides
GGTAAGTCGATTGCATCGACTCCAGTGATCAACTGGTGCATATTATATCGACTCAGAAAGGATGAAAGGCAAAGTCGACCTTGTCAGATTTTGAACTCAAAACGTAAAAACGGACGAAATGCTCTCTGGGGTGTTATTTTCTGCGCTAGAGCCTGTGTATTGTATATATGTACCCTATAAAAATAAAGGTTTCTGATCAAATTAGTGACGTAATTACTTCTTGCTATCACACATTTATGATATTCATTCTTTTGATTACTAATTGATCAGTTCAAATTGATTTTCATAAGTATCTAGCTTTATTTTTAAATTTTAGATTCTCCCCTTTGCTCCCAACTTACCCCCATATCTATTATATTTTTGACATCTAACTACGTAACTCGGCAAGAATTATGAATTATCGATAATTGAGTGGAAATTTAAACTTATTGATGGCTCCTACACCTTTTTTAAAGCTCCTCCACCATATCTTTCGTAAATATGCTGGTTGGCATATATTCTTTGGTTCACCACTTTCATTTGCATCTTCATACACTTTCCATGCATATATATATATATATATATATATATAT
>NW_026428891.1:0-414 GCF_001194135.2 Octopus bimaculoides
GATAGATAGATAGATATGTCAGTATGAGCGTTGTGTATCGAATATTAGTCAAAAGTTCATTACCTCAATAAATGAAGGTTTTGTGTACAAATACGTGTTCTTAAATACACTTTTCCACGCAGTTAGCAATTATAGAATCATTTCGATATCTGTTGGTGCCACTCGGCTACTGAATCTTACAGACCTAAAGCAAGCAATTTATTGTAAGCACGGAAGTAAAGAGAGGAAATTCTATGATGTAAAATAAGAGCTATTTATATACATTCATGCGTGTCTGTGTGGTAAAAAGCTTGCTTCCCACCCACATGGCTTCGGGATCGGTCACACTGTGTGGCACCTTGGGTAAGCGTCTTCTACTCTATTCGCGTATCGACCAAATCCTCATGAGTGAATTTGGTAGATGGAAAGCGAAAA
>NW_026428892.1:0-331 GCF_001194135.2 Octopus bimaculoides
TATATATATATATATATATATATATATATATATCGGTGTGTCTTACTGTACGTGTATTGTAAAAAGTTGTATTGTTACAACGTTAATATTTCTAATCTTTTCCATACATTACTTCACAAATATGTTTCAAATCAACAATATACCCATACATACATACATGAATACATACATACATAAATACATACATATATAAATTTATACATGCGTACATACATACATACATACACAGATACATAGAAAAGTAAAACCTCACATATACAACACACACTCAAAACATATGCGTCCATAAACACATTCCCGCTCTTTACACAGACACAGAGGGATAAAAAAA
>NW_026428893.1:0-217 GCF_001194135.2 Octopus bimaculoides
AATACTCACCCTGCTCTAATTACCCAACGAAACTAACCAATCTACCACAAGCAAACCTCTACCCACCGAATTTACCAGCTCAAGAACAAAAATTTAATGTAAGAATTACCACTTTTGTTTACATTACCATCACATATCTACCAATTATTTTCGCATCCTAACCGATGCATCTATCTATATTCGCATTCTAAAGAGATTTACTTAAACCAGTAAATTG
>NW_026428894.1:0-332 GCF_001194135.2 Octopus bimaculoides
TAGCAATATGTATGTCTGTACGTGTTTGTATGTTACGTATTTACGTGCATATAGTATTTGTAACAACATCTTTGTTGATACTGCTTGAAAAACGTTTCTCTGCGTTACCTCCCAAAGCATAGTTGTTCGACAAATAGAAACCGATATATATCAGGCTATAAAATAAGTACAAGGTTGATATAATCGACTATTGTCTTCGAATGGATGTTTCAGATGAGTGTTTCAGCATGCCCGCGGTCCAGTGACTGAAGCAAAAAAATGATAGAATACGCACACATGTCTATGTACATACATACATACATACATACATACATACATACATACATGCACAC
>NW_026428894.1:395-536 GCF_001194135.2 Octopus bimaculoides
GCACACACACACACACATACGCATACATACATACATACATACATGCACACGCACACACACACATACGCATACATACATACATATATACATGCATACATACATACATACATGCACACACACACACACATACGCATACATACA
>NW_026428895.1:0-572 GCF_001194135.2 Octopus bimaculoides
TGAGAAAAACGCAGGCACAATATTCTTGGATGGATTTTGCTGTACATTTTAATCTTATTTTTCTTCAAGTGGAAGCACCTGGTTTATGTCAATAACACTACACGATTTCTATATTTCATATACGAAAATAAAGCACAGTGCTTCAAGAAGCATGCAACGATATTGATATTCTTATTCACATTTGCATCGATTTTTATAAGACGATTTCAAAGTCATGGCAGGTTAATTTCTCCAGCTAAGATTTGGCCTGTTAAAGTAAAGTCGAGCATTTTTATATTAGAATATGTTTACACATTGGCAGTAGAATACATATGCACGAAAGATTCCTTAATAAGGGTTGTTCAAGGATGTTGAATGAAACACTCATGTTTCCAGAGGTAGAATATCCAACCCCGCCAAAATTCCTCTAAATATATGATAATGATGCTTCCCCACTACTTCTGCTCGTGATCAGAAATGCAGATCAGCCACCAAGGGGCATGCTCAACTGATTAAGGTGAAACAACTGACAAGGAAATCTCGGGTATTGAGCAGAATATTTTTCTGTAGCCCATCTTTTATACCAAGACAAA
>NW_026428896.1:0-242 GCF_001194135.2 Octopus bimaculoides
TCATCATCATCATCATCCAGTGTTTTAAATCTGGGTTTTGTCCCCGTTAAAGGGGGTGGCCGGATCTACACCAATGCCATAGCAACTGCCCTCATACCATCTTACAATCTTGCCCGATTTCGGGTGTCCTCCCTTCTCAAGCCAACCCTCCCAATCTCCTCCTCCACCTGTTCCTTCCACGTATTCTTCGGTGATATATATATCATCATCATCATCATCATCATCGTTTAACGTCCACTTTC
>NW_026428897.1:0-236 GCF_001194135.2 Octopus bimaculoides
CCCAGTGTCACTTTGTTGGCATGCACTGCTCTCTCACTCAATAATAATAAAAAAAAAACAATATTCAGATTCAGGCATAATGGTAAACTGCATCGATCGAGTTTGTGAAGAAAATGTACATGATAAGATAACTTTTTGTAAATTTTGAAATCAGCCGCTAAAAATTAATCAATTTCACCCAATAAATGTGAAACAAAGTTTTGGTCGCAGATCTGTGTTTTAATGCGACTTCTATA
>NW_026428898.1:0-307 GCF_001194135.2 Octopus bimaculoides
CGTATGTACACATATGTACATATGCATTTACATACATATACATATATACATATGCATATATACATATATATATATACACATATATATACATGCTTATGTATATATATATATATACATATATATGCATGAATATATATATGTATATATGTACATATATACATACATATACATACATGCATATATATACATATACATATATGTATATTTACATACATTCATACATACATATATATACATACGTTCATACACACACAAATATATATATATATACATACATGCGCATATATATATACATACATATATATAC
>NW_026428898.1:317-433 GCF_001194135.2 Octopus bimaculoides
TATATATATATACATACATGCGCATATATATATACATACATATATATACATATTTATATATGTACGTATATATAACATATCTATCTATCTATCTATCTATCTATCTATCTATCTAT
>NW_026428899.1:0-332 GCF_001194135.2 Octopus bimaculoides
TCCGTTGATCGGATCAACTGGAACCCTCGTCGTCATAAGCGACGGAGTGCTAACAGCAATTTTAAAGTTCACGAAGCAATTCATAGTGGCAAGTTATGACCCTGTCAAAGAAATTCCATGTAAAATGTCCATGGTTTCTTTTATCTTAAAGGTGTTATTATTGAGGACTTCTATCTGGAGTAAATACATCGAGACAGAAAGAAAAAAGGGAAGAAGAAAAAAGGTGTCTTTTTTCCTCTGTCTTGCTATGTTTGAAGCAGTAACGGTATTAAATTAACATAACAATCCTGATGATTTTGATAAGCACTATTCTGAATTAATTTGAATTGATT
>NW_026428900.1:0-249 GCF_001194135.2 Octopus bimaculoides
TATATATATATGTATGTATGTATGTATGTATATATATATATGCATATATAGACATACACACACATATATATATATATAGACACACATATATGTATGTGCATATATATATAATTATATATACATATATATATACACACACACATATATATATATACATATATATGGATATCCATATATATATGTACATACGTATGTATATACATATATATACATATATACATACATACATGTATATATATATATATATAT
>NW_026428901.1:0-388 GCF_001194135.2 Octopus bimaculoides
CATACATACATACATACATACATATATGCATATACACACACACACACACATATATATGCGTGTGTGTGTGTGTGTGTGAATGTTTTTGGTGTGTATGTGTAGGGTGTAAATATGTGAATGCATGGGTAGAAGGGAGGAAGAGTAAGACTTAAAAAACAGGGAGAGGGGGATTGAACGAAAAAAGTAAGTGTGAAAGAAAGGAAGGAAGAAGACCAATAAATAACTGGGGAAACTGAAAGAGAGAGAAAGAGAGAGAGAGAGAGAGAGAGAGAGAGAGAGAGATAGGGAGAGAAAGAGATAGGGAGAGAGAGAGAGAGATGAAGTGAAAGTGGACTAGAATCTTGTTCAAAACGGGGGCACCAGTATTTTCTTAACGAAACACTTTGAA
>NW_026428902.1:0-204 GCF_001194135.2 Octopus bimaculoides
CACACACACACACACACATATATATGTGTGTGTGTGTGTGTATGTGTGTATAGACATATTCACAAATATATATATATGTGTGTGTATAGTCATATTCATATATGTACATATATATGTATAGTCATATTCCTATATATACATAAATATATACAAGTATATATATTCATATATATACATATATATATACACATATATATATTCATA
>NW_026428903.1:0-202 GCF_001194135.2 Octopus bimaculoides
ATATATATATATATACATATACACACACACAAATACATACATATATATATATATACATACATATACATATATATATATGTGTGTATACACACAAATACATATACACATACATATATATATGTATGTATACATATATATATACATAAACACATGTATGTATGTAGATATATATATGTATACATATATATATATATATATATAT
>NW_026428903.1:1415-2085 GCF_001194135.2 Octopus bimaculoides
ACACACACACACACACACACACACACATACATATATATACACACATACATGTATAAATACATAAATACATATACATGCATACATATATATATATATACACACACAAAACTACATACACATACCCACATATATGTATAAATACCTAAATACATATATACATACATAAATATGTGTGTGTATATATAAGTATGTATATGTATTTATGTATTTATACATGTATGTGTGTATGTGTGTGAGTGTATATATATTCATACACATACATACATTCATTCACACCTTTTTCATATTTAAATATGAATTTATGTGTGTACATGTCTGTGTGTATGTGTGTGTATCATGTATATATATGTGTGTGTGTATGTGTCTATATGTGTGTATTATCTATGTATATGTATGTTTATATGTATTGCATGCATGTATGTATGTTTGCTGCTACTACAACCAGTGCTACTATTAATACTACACTACTACTGCTGCTGCTACTTCTACTGTGATAGTTACACATGTACTGCAACATTATAAGTCTTAGATCTTACTGAACACATGTATACCTACTGAACACATGTATACACTTTGTACATACCACTCACACACACACACACACATACACACACACGTGAACACACACACACACACGTGAACACACACACACACACACGTGAACACACAC
>NW_026428904.1:0-276 GCF_001194135.2 Octopus bimaculoides
TATGTATGTATGTATGTATGCATGCATGCATGCATGTATGTATGTATGGACAGACATATGTGCGTGTGTTTGTGTGATAATATACATACATATGTACATAATTAGATATACATACATTTGTACAAACGTACAAGCATTTATGCGCTTATATACTTGCATACATGCATACATCATACACACATACAAACATGCATATATACACATCCATGTATGCATACATATCTCTATTCATACACACATACAAACATGCATATATACATCCATGTATGCATACAT
>NW_026428905.1:0-251 GCF_001194135.2 Octopus bimaculoides
ACCAAAAATGTTTTTTAGAATTTTGAAGGAGAACTTCCCAAGGAATCACATATACTATAGTATTCGTAACAAGTCAACTATCAAGTTCTCTTGTAATGCCTAATTTCACCTCGATTATTGCATATATTGATAGAAGCAAACTTGCTGGGCGGGGGAGTTGGCAACGTTCCTCTGAGGGAACGAAAATTCAACAGGACAATGTACAGCACTTCACCAGTTTCTCACAGTCTTCACAGAATTATTTACAGCAA
>NW_026428905.1:4250-4464 GCF_001194135.2 Octopus bimaculoides
AGAAGAACAGTGATCGAAGTTGTAAAGAAATATTTATTTACTGTTACTTTATTCAATGCCATACCTGAACGGCAGGTGATAAATTCGTAAATCATGCGAAGTAAAGATAAATGTCGTAGATTTTCCTTGTATAGTTTGTGTTCTCGTCATTGTGTAATAGTAAAAACTACAGACAGAGATAGTGATGTTATAAAGGAAAGAACGCGAACTACTG
>NW_026428906.1:0-273 GCF_001194135.2 Octopus bimaculoides
ATATACATACATACATACATACACACATACATACATATATACATACATACGGACGTATATTTATTAATGTGTGCGTGTGTGTATGGGATGCTTGCATATATATAATTATGGATGTTTATATTTATTAAAATATACACCTTGTAGTAGTAACACGAGAAAAAATATATGCAACAAGCGTAGCACTCACATCGCATAAACAGCATTTTATAGCAGGGAGAGACCCTGGTACAAAGGCACACACACACACACACACACACACACACACACACACAC
>NW_026428907.1:0-824 GCF_001194135.2 Octopus bimaculoides
TATATATACATCTTTATGTATGCATGTATGTATGTAGGCTAGTATCAAACAGGGAGAAAGCGTGCCCAACACCGCATCGGTCGATAATTATTCTTGGCCTGTGTGTTAAAAACACTACCAATGGTTTCATGTAGGGATGAACCTTTTAACAACTATCAAGTCTGGTACATGCACATTTTTGGTAGTCGTCTGTAAGTTTGGGTTAATAAAACCATCCTAAACGGAGACGAGTACTAGCGTTCCCATATGACTGGCTCGATAATTGTTAACAGGTTCATCTTTACATTAAACTATTAGTAATATATATATATATACATATAGAATAAAATAGAAATGAAATCTGGATATATACTGGCATTCACATAAATAAAATATTAGTGCAGAAGGTTTCAATAAATAATACAAATGTCGGTTATTAGCAGACAAGAAAAAGACGCAAAAATGCATTACAGTTCGTAATGAATTTAATAATAAAGATTAGGTAATAGAAGCGAACATATGTACAATTTTCTTTATGATTTATTGTATACCCGGAATTATTGACAAAATTTTACACTAGTATATCTTTCAGTCATATCTAAATTGCTATAATTCACTTACAAAGTTAATATCACTATTTATTCCGACAGGAAGTATAATGCACGAGTAAATTTGATCGTATCCACCATCAATCAGCTAATTCCTTGTCAGTTACGGGACGTAATGCATTCTATTATATTGCCGCTATTTATATTCATAAATCTGACAGAAAAGAAGTCCATATGTCAGTGAGTTCATATATGGAAAGATGCAGTACACACAAACACGCACATGTGCATATATAT
>NW_026428909.1:0-230 GCF_001194135.2 Octopus bimaculoides
TATTCACACGCACACACATAAATACATACATACAATCGTACATTCATATGCGAGTATACGCATAAAAATATATACATATATGCATATACGTATGTATGTATGGGTGTATACGTACATATCTATAGCCATGTGCAGATTAGTTTCCATATGTAACTGCATTTATGTTTGCAAACACATGCGTATATGCATTTGCGCACGTCTAGTACTCTCAATATATGTCGCGTGTATTT
>NW_026428910.1:0-343 GCF_001194135.2 Octopus bimaculoides
ATAATGCTGCAAGAGCTGCGTGAGGCATCTTCTACCTGGACGGAAACCATACATACATATATACATGTATATATACATATATATACATACATATATATACATACATATATATACATACATATATATACATATATATATATATACATACATATATACACATATATATATATACACATATATATATACACATATATACATATATATATTTACACATATATATACATATATATATTTACACATATATATACAAATATATATACATATGTATATACACATATATATATATGCATATATATATACATATATATACACACATATATATGCATATATATATATATATATA
>NW_026428911.1:0-519 GCF_001194135.2 Octopus bimaculoides
CTATAGGAACAACAAGAGTATACCAAATGTGATGGAATATACACACATAACACAGAAGTAAAAATACACATAATGGGAGTAGAAATTGCTGGAAGCATTTTATAAACACTCCACAGACATCAATTTGCAAATATATATATATATATATATACACACACACACACATACAAAGTATGGGGAGTTAGTTCACAGGTGATCTAAACGATTAGGTATGTTAGGTAAGTGCTGTAACGGATTACGAGGGCTTATGCACTTATTTCTGCAACATCGGAAAGTTGAACTGTGAACGTTTATGCTTCTTTTTTATTCTCTCTCTTCATCTCTTTATTCCTTTACTCCTGTCCTCTATGTAATCATTTCATTAATCTATACCTTTCCCATTTTCCCTATTTGTCTCTGATGACAAAATATCCCATACTCTTGGATATCCCAGAAACAGCTGTAAGACTGAATTGTTTTCCAATAATAATAATGATGTATATGACTTGAGATGTTTGCCTTGCCTTAACATTTGTTGTC
>NW_026428912.1:0-2496 GCF_001194135.2 Octopus bimaculoides
ATATATATATATCAATGATATGAGTGTGCATCTGCGTCTTTCTGTGTGTATTTGTGCGTTTTTTTTCACAAATGTGCATTCATATGTATGCAGAATATAATCTAGTCGTCTTACTAATGAATAATTCCTGATATTATCTTGTGATTATTTCTCGTTTCTTTGTTTGCATTTTGCCATGCAGTATCCCGTGGCAACGTATTTTTTTGTCCTGTTATTGCTGACAATAGCAGAAGTGGCTTTCCTGGCTAAGGGCGACCACCTGTGCATTGCTTTGCTTTATTCCCTGAGAGTATATGAATATTCATAGATCTTTTTCGCTTTGACTATTTAAACAGCGTAGAATATAGACGCATTATTGATGCCGATACTGTTGTATTGGTGACGGTGGTACAACAGACGTATTCATTGTTCCTTTAATACAAGTTCTCACCCTATTAATTAAGCCTTCGCAGAAATTCTAAATCACAAAATCAAAATATCCGAAGTTGAACGGTTTGCAAGAATGGCGTTTATATCTTAGGTTTTCGTACCTTCAAGTAAATGAAAGGTGAATTTCTCACCCGAATATTGCACAGTGTGTCTCCGGTATTAAGTAGCCAACTCATGGGCCTTGAGTTCAGATTTGTGGATGGTGTTTCATTTAACCGATCTATTTTCCATATGTAGCAGTTAGTTCCATGAGTTTCAGTTCACCTTATTGTCAGAAATAGACGATATGCTCTTTAAGTGGGATTTTACGTAAGTTTGGCCGCTTACTAACAGGAAACCCCTTTTAGAACAAGCCAATGAGGGAACTTCTATGTCGGCATTCAATCTACAAGAAATAACATTCAAGTCTCCTTAAAATGACGCCTTACTGTCTTAAAAATGAAGGTCACCAGATAATGTAGTCCTAGATTATCTGTTTGGGAAACTACGGTTACTCAGTCTTTTGATCGTATGTCTGCTTCATGAGACATGCTTTATGATCCATTTTGGTTCTGAAGTATTTTTATGGGTTTTTCTTCTTACTGTCTTGTTAGGTCTATGCTTGCCATCAGAAATGCAGTAAACTAGTGATTGACTTGTTTGAAACCTTACCTTTATTGTTCATAAATGCATGGCATAAAAAAAGATTACTCACCCCACAATATGAAAATGTTGGTTATCTTCAAATTCAAAACATATTTCAACATCAAATATTCCAAAGCATATTTAATATAGTTCTTATATAAAATCGTTTTAAATAGAATATTTATGTTGAGAAGCAGCTTATACACACACCCTTTATACATGTTTCTGTCTCTAACTATTGATATCATTATTATACACTTTTAGTAGAGAAGGGTGTGGAGGCGCAATGGCCCAGTGGTTAGGACAGCGGACTCGCGGTCATAGGATCGCGGTTTCGATTCCCAGACCGGGTGTTGTGAGTGTTTATTAAGCGAAAACACCTAAAGCATCATGAGGCTCCGGCAGGGGATGGTGGCGCACCCTGCTGTACTCTTTCATCACAACTTTCTCTCATTCTTACTTCCTGTTTCTGTTGTGCCTGTAATTCAAACGGTCAGCCTTGTCACATTGTGTCACGCTGAATATCCCCGAGAACTACGTTAAGGGTACACGTGAGTCTGGAGTGCTCAGTCACTTGCACGTTAATTTCACGAGCAGGCTGTTCTGTTGATCGGATCAACTGGAACACTCGACGTCGTAAGCGACGGAGTGCCACACAACACAGAGAAGGGTATATGAAAATTAAATTCGTCTGTGTTTCATAGGCGTAATTGGATTTATTCAGTGTGTAATTTTATTCAGCACTTTATTTAGTTAGTGTTCGGTAGGGAGTTTATACCAATAGGTCTTAACCTGCGCGGTAGCGCCACTTTGAGGAGACTTTTAACTTACAGGTGATGTTATAAGGGATGCTGGGTGTTGAGGAGCCGTGATTTTTCTTAGAAATAAAATATCTAAACCAGATACAATAATTACATTTTAAACATATTTTCAAAAAATCCCTTCTCTGGATCAAACTATGAATAGGACACTCTCAACGAGCAGAAAAACGAGTATTATGCACCGAAGTCCATTATAATTTCAATTCGAAAGTCCTGGGCTTTAATAATTTCCATGAGAATTTAGCATAAATGGCACTAACCCATGCAAATATTTAAATAAATAAATAAATAGATAAATAAATAAACAAATGAAAAGGTGCTTGCAAGGTGGGATAGGACAAAAATTATGGCTTAAACTACTGCATAAAATTAACTTTCGTTTGATTAAAATAATCTGTTGTTATTACTGATTCATTTATTTACAAAACATGCAGAAGGAGTGGTATTTATAGAACACCATTCGATGAAAGGTGCTGAGTTACAAAATATTCGAGAAACATTATTTATATGATTGGTGAATAGTCAAACTGGGCCAGATTTGATTTACTTGAAGAAGTAGCTTTCACACCATGGGTACTTCAGAATAGCGGCTGCTAATAACGGTTACTTTTATGTAAGATAG
>NW_026428913.1:0-540 GCF_001194135.2 Octopus bimaculoides
TTTTTTTTTTTCCTAACAATTTTCTTTGGTATCTTTATTTTTACATATTAAAAAAAAAATTGTATCTATAAAACAAAATCAAATTTGATCTTACAAATATTTTATTTTACTCTGTGAAACCTTTCGTTACCTCAAAAAAAATTAATAAAACAATAATGTCCAAAAAAATGTTTGTGAAAATAGAAAAAATTTTTAAATGTACACACACACATATACACACACAAATTATATCTACAATAAATAAAAGAATGCCAGTTTGCATCTGTTTCTTTCAAATCTAAAACCAATTATTTGTACCAATCAATGCTGATTATTATTATTTTTTGTTTAATTGTCTTCTGTCACACTGCTAATTAACTAATTAACTAACACCTCTATAATCTCTTCTTGTTTTTACTTGTTTGTTCCATCAGCAACGTGGCATAACTGAATAATTACTGGTATAGAATATATTCATATACATTTATATATATATATATATGAATGTGTGTATATGTATGTATGTGTGTGTGTTTATATATATATATATATATATATATA
>NW_026428914.1:0-207 GCF_001194135.2 Octopus bimaculoides
CGGAACAAAAAAAAAAAAACATTAACATGTGAGCAAGACGCTCTTTCTCTCTTTGTTTTATAGGACCATGCTCAAGGTGATTCCATCATTTATTCGTACCATCCTTACCACATTGCCCCACCTTTTGTTGAATCTTTCATTAGGCAACACTTCCCCGTCTATTCTCACCTTCCTCTTCAAGTGATACTTGAAGAAGTTGATGAGAGG
>NW_026428915.1:0-507 GCF_001194135.2 Octopus bimaculoides
TCCGCCGAGGTCGACTTTGCCTTTCATCCTTTCGGGGTCGGTAAATTATGCACCAGTTACATACTGGGGTCGATCTAATCGACTGCACCCCACCCCCCGCCAAAATTTTCGGGCCTTGTACCTAGAGTAGAAAAGAATTTGATCATTCTCAACCATTTGTTAGCACAACAGCAATGGAAGAAGTTATTGTTACTTAACATTTATGTTTATTGTTACAGCCTGTATGTACGCACATTATATCTGTGATTGGCATTACGCTGAAGTCTGAAAAATCATGCAGCACCTACAGAAAATGTATCGCAGCTGAGCACAACAATATGAATACTTGTAATAACTGGACCAATGGCACTTCTTGTGTTTCTTGTTGCAAAGGATATAACTGTAACATGGGAGATTCCATTGGTAGGTGATTTCAATTTTACTGTTGTAATTGCTACTGAATTCTGTTTGAATAAATTTAAACAAAGTAGTTGATATGTACATACATACATACATACATATATATAT
>NW_026428916.1:0-333 GCF_001194135.2 Octopus bimaculoides
TAGGCGCTTATATTTATGTATTTGTGTGTGTATATAATGTCAGTGTTTATATGTATATATTTATGTCTGTGTGCGCGCGCATAATTTGCGTGTAAGTATATGTGTACAAATGTGTATCTGTGTATATAATATGCGTGTAAGTGTACATGTAGTAACGTGTGTATGTATGTACATATGTATGTATATATATATATGTGTGTGTGTATATGCGTAGCCACACATTTCGTAAAAACATTCCGTTGGGGAATAGTAAACAACTCATAGTGGTGTTCTGTATATTCACTCATTTGTCGCCCTGTGGCAATAATAGAAACCGTTATTAAAGAAAGAAAA
>NW_026428917.1:0-280 GCF_001194135.2 Octopus bimaculoides
TGTGGTTGGTAAGCAAGCTACTTACCACACAGCCACTCCTGCGCATGGGAGAGAAAAAACATGGGCATTGACTTGACACCAAATTAATGCCCATGTTCTTTTCTCTTATTATTGCTGTACTCTTTGTATTACATTACAGGATATGGCTAACCTATATGTACAAGTGACAATAGGAGTTTAATATGCTTAATATTAAGGTTGAAACTTGAATGATTCAGTTGTCATGTGGTGAGTGCATTCAATTATTCATATATATAACATTTATATAACCTTAAAGCTT
>NW_026428918.1:0-262 GCF_001194135.2 Octopus bimaculoides
TCTCTTCATCTCCATTGCATCTTTCAGAAGAAGAGTCTATACTCAAAGACGTTCAAGGCATTTCCTTTCATGTCTTCCTAATTTCCTGAGTGTCAAACTAGTAACAGCTCTCTGCTTAGTTTCTACCTCATCTTTGTGTTGTTAGTTATCTTCATCAACTTTATAACCATACTTATATATAAACACACACACACGCACACATATTTATATATCCGAAGCCTTGTGATTGAATTTGGTAGGCGGAAGTTACTGCCGTGTGTGT
>NW_026428919.1:0-202 GCF_001194135.2 Octopus bimaculoides
GACCATTGTATAAGGAGTGAAAGGAGAATGCTTGCCAAGTATTTGATAAAAAGTGATGAAGACCTGCTGCAATATGCCGCGAAAGATATGGGTGTAAATACAGATGAAATGATGAACAAGGCAGGGCTTAACCAAAGAGCTGAGGAGAAGGGAAAAGAATGGAGAAACTTTCAAAATACAAAGACCTGGAAATAGAGGTAAC
>NW_026428920.1:0-239 GCF_001194135.2 Octopus bimaculoides
AACCAGGACTGCAAATACTGAACCACAAATAAGCAGGGGTACACTGTATATACTATATTCCCACAGATGCATACATGTAAATACACACAGACTTAAGAAAATATAAATAAAACAGAAATACTCTACTGACCTGAGCTAATGAGATAGACATCCCAATCTCCAGTGTTGGGTTTAAGTTCACCAGTCAATTGTGTCACATTGCTTAGACCACACAGTTTATCCTTCTCATTGTACTCATA
>NW_026428921.1:0-424 GCF_001194135.2 Octopus bimaculoides
TTTAAAATAGATCCCATTTGTGTAATTTTTCCTGCTATCACAAACTGGTTTGTTTTGTGTTAGAAAGTTGCACCCCTCCATGCTATTTTTCACTTGTGAACGTGTAAACATTTCGCAAATTCTAATATTTGGGCACAAGGCTCAAATATTATCGAATTCTTTTTTCTGGGGACAAAGACTATTACTCCCGTTTAAACAATAATATCAACGAAAACAGTAGTTTTGATAACAAAAATACCTGTCAAGCTTCCACCAGCATTCTAGCCATCCAACCGGAAGTATAATAATAACAATAATCCTTTCTACTACGACCTTGTCAGAATTTGAACTCAGAATAATAATAATAACAATAATAAAGTCATAGATCCAACACAATTTAGAGTGCAATTGAAAAAGATTTGGCAGGACAAGAAAATATACAGCC
>NW_026428922.1:0-536 GCF_001194135.2 Octopus bimaculoides
ATATTATACCTGGTTAAGAGGTAGAAATTCCATGTTAAAGTGATGTATTTAAGTTGATATAATAAAGAATAAATGGACAAAGCATATATAATAAATAAGTTCCTTTAATTCCAACACATGTTTCGAAAATTGCATGCACTCTATTCCAAAGGAATAAAAGATGTTATTTTACATGTAATTTTCTCTTCAGGGAATCATAAGTATTCCTTGATGGAATAGGAATATCTTTAAGGGATGCGTTAATGATAAACAGCTCCAGTTTTGGTTACTATTAAATTAGCAGGCTATGGTGTAGTCTGTATCAATATATTTATTTATGTATGTATTTATATTGATACAGACTATACTATAGCCGGGTAATTTAATAGTAACCAAAAATGGAGCTGTTTAACATTAACGCATCCCTTAAAGATATTCCTATTCCACCAAAGAATACTTATGATTTCCTGAAGAGAAAATTACATGTAAAATAACATCTTTTATTCTTTTGGAATAGAGTGCATGTAATTTTTGAAACATGTGTCGGAATTAAAGGA
>NW_026428923.1:0-397 GCF_001194135.2 Octopus bimaculoides
TCTTAACACATGTAAAATTTTGTTTACCATACACTGACCCCTATCACACGGCTCAATGTCATTCCGACTGGCTAATTCGCAGAATCCTTTCTATCATCGATGTATATCATCTTATTCATTCAGGTTACGCCATTTCTGCACCTTGATTGCGAATCATTAAATACACACACACATACACACACGCACACGCACACACGCACACACACACATATATATACTCTTTTACTTGTTTCAGTCATTTGACTGTGGCCATGCTGGAGTACCGTCTTTAGTCGAGCAAATCGGCCCCAGGATTTATTCTTTTTGTAAGCCTAGTACTTATTCTATCGGTCTCTTTGCCGGACCATCGGTTGTCAAGGGATGTTATGGGGAAAAATACAGACACACAAACACACAC
>NW_026428925.1:0-380 GCF_001194135.2 Octopus bimaculoides
ATAGTTGAAATTTATTGAGAAGCAAAAGACGAAGACAGGTGTTTAAACAACAGGCAGGTGTATAGTTTGACGCTCGGAAAGGTGAGAAAGTTTTTTACGTTTCGAACCCACGCTCTTCAACAGAAAGGAATAAAAGAAAATAAACTGAGAGAGAATTAAAAAAAAACGTGTGGATTTAGCGATTAAGCATGGCGACTGGTTGGGTTGTTCACCTATCTTGAAATCTGCGCTTCGGAAATACTATAGAAAGTATCTTTATAAAAAATACACGTCTGAATTAACAAGAGCAGATATCATCACTTAGTTGGGTTGCATTGTCTACACACACTCCAGGAATATCAGGTACAAACACCCCTGCATGGAGTCTTGATATTCAATAT
>NW_026428926.1:0-227 GCF_001194135.2 Octopus bimaculoides
ATACACGATACAGTCAACGACACCTGCAGTCACGCAGCGAACTAGACTGACGACCATGGGAATTTGAGATTCTCTCTCGAAATTTATTCGAATCAAAGAAAGTGCTGGGCCATCAGCCACCAGAAGATCGGTGGTGCATCTGTATGGATACATACATACATACATACATACATACACACATACATAAATATAATAATAATAATAATAATAATAATAATAATAATAAT
>NW_026428927.1:0-317 GCF_001194135.2 Octopus bimaculoides
TATATATATATATATATATATATGTATATATATATATGCAGAACAACAGAAACATCAAAGACACATGCAAAGACCCCGAAAATGGTAAACTACAAAGAGCTGGAGACATCATAACTATAGAACAAAGAAGACCGACACGTGGCAGTTGTGATGTTTACCTACCTGTTCCCTTAGACAGCTCACATGAAATGTCATTATTCCATAACCAAAGATATTCTAGCAGGTAGTCAGTATTTGCAAATTATTCTGCCAAAGTCTACAGAACTAACAATGCCAAGAACCAACATGTGATATCAAAAGAGAAAAGAAATAGAATT
>NW_026428928.1:0-372 GCF_001194135.2 Octopus bimaculoides
AGTGAGGCATAACAAGCTTCGACGTTGACGCTAGGGGACGGATCTGTCTTCTTAGGGTACATTTTTTGAGACAACACCGTCACCGAGTTCTCAGCATGTAAACATTGCTCGTAGCGTAGTTTTTTAAGGCTAGCAGATCGGTATTCATCTGTATTTTTTTTGTTGATAGATTTATCTCCGGGCATAGTGTATTTTTGTGTGTGTGTGTGTGTGGCGTTTTAAACTTATGAATGGTTCACTGTCTGTGTTTGTTCACAAAATGAAAATAAATAAAGAAGAAAAAAAGTTTGGTTTTGCTTCGTTTGTGATATGTTTTCGTATACGTGAGTGTGTCCTGTGATTTTCACGTAGTTGTGTAAACATTAAGATGCA
>NW_026428929.1:0-363 GCF_001194135.2 Octopus bimaculoides
TGAAAGAAACACAGAGCATCTCAACAGAAATACGGTAACGAAAGGGTTAATGTCTACTTGTCCATGAAGCTAGCAGAAAACAGCGAAGCTGCATGAAGAATCTTTTCTCTGTGTTGGCAGATATAGAAACATGGTATCATCTGCATAATTAAGACTGCGAGATGTGACATGTGCATTGTGTTTTATTCTTCTCTTCCATTTTACGTATCCAGCATGCACAGATGCATTACGTGCTCATACTTTTCTTTCTAATTCCTACTAGTAACTGTTTACAGGTCACAACCGTCTCATGGACCTGTGACTGTGATAAGTGCTTTCCACTCTGATGGTGGTGAAAAAAAAAAAAATAAACAGAAGCATATA
>NW_026428930.1:0-309 GCF_001194135.2 Octopus bimaculoides
AAGGTGGTGCCCCAGCATGGCCACAGTCTAATGACTGAAACAATTAAAAGGTGAAAAAAAAAACGAAAAAATACAACCGTGGGGCTTTTGCCTGAGGGGCATTTATCCACATTCACACTTTGACTACGGGGTTTTTGTCCAACACTCGTAAATTTCAGAGGTACCTTTAATGTACTCGTCACATAGAATCAACCAGCATACCACAAGAAGGAATGTATGTTTGAGAGAGAAAAGATAAACTGACAGACAGACAGGCAGGCAGGCAGACAGACAGAAAGAAAAAAATAGATAAATAGATCGATAAAAAGA
>NW_026428931.1:0-298 GCF_001194135.2 Octopus bimaculoides
ATTCATACATATAAATGTGTGTGTGTCTGTAACGACACTTAGATAGGTAAATAGACAGATATATAGATATAGATAGATTGGCAGTATAATAGTATGTATCTATGTACGTGTACGTCTATATTTAAAGTTTATTCTATAAGTAAAGTTCCTCTCTATGGAGTACATACAAATAGATACATTGTCATTGAAATGTATAATTTCATTCACTATGTATAGATATGAATACTTACCCGTACACAAGTACACACATACATACACACATACAAACACGGATACACTTTAATCTATGCATACATAC
>NW_026428932.1:0-455 GCF_001194135.2 Octopus bimaculoides
CCTATAGCCACTCCTACGCCTATGGTGAAGAAAGGTCGTTCGTTAGTAGTTGATCAAGGCTAGAAGGTGATTGGAAAAAATAGAGAGAAAGAGATAGTAATTACAGAGAGCATTCGATTAGTTTGTGAAGTTTGAACAAAAAAAAAAAAAATCAAGGTAAGTAAAAATAAATGGATAAATAATTATATAATTAAATAAACGAAGATAGTCGATAGATTAAATATTAATCATTCGGCTTCTTGTAAAAAAGGGTAATTATAGTAATGCTGTAATTATTATTAGAAATATCGATAACCTTAGCAAAAATGAAGAAGTAATTGATCAAACTGATAATTATTAGGTTTTTTTTAATTGTTACGTAACAGAAGGTGATGATAACGTGTGAAGTACGACGGCGACAAACTACCGCAAGAACTGTAGTTATAGGTGACGAAATACAGTAGTGACACACACAC
>NW_026428933.1:0-327 GCF_001194135.2 Octopus bimaculoides
ATCAAACCGCTATTAAATACATATCACACATACTTACACACATACACACATACATACTTACAAACATACACACACATACATACATACATAGTCAATCCAAACATGAACAAGCAAATACATACATACATACATACGTACATACATACGTTATTAGTGTTTGCATAAGGCAGTGCCCCAGGGTGGTCGCAGTCAACAAGTAAAAGAATAAAAGAATAAAAGAATATATATATTTGCTATATATTTATCATACCAAAATGCGTCAAGCGGAAACATATCCCATAAAATTCAAAAGTTCAATGGACAAATTTCTTCAAAAAATCCCGGACC
>NW_026428934.1:0-253 GCF_001194135.2 Octopus bimaculoides
GAACAGCATGAATGTTAAAACTGAAATGGATGATGATGATGATGATGATGATGATGATGGCAGCAACAGCCATGATTATATTTAATATGTTGTTAGTTATAATCATAATAATGATGATAATGTTGATAACAATAATGGTTGCAATAATGGTATTTTAATGGCGTTGATGACGGTAGTGATAGCCATGAAGATGATGGCTTTGTATTATGGCATCATGATGAATGATGGTTAGGTTTTCAGAAAAAGCAGAAGA
>NW_026428935.1:0-326 GCF_001194135.2 Octopus bimaculoides
GGCGTTTGCCAGTGTTCGTCAACAGTGCTGTCTGTGAAACACGTTTCTCACCATGTAAACAATGAGTGTATGACGTGTTTATTATGCTTGAAGATGCTATGCAGGCTTGCAGCATATCCTGTGCACACATTTTAGTAATGGTGATGTAGCACCAATCAATAGATGTGTAGTGCTTGCTATTAAATGGGGCTTTACTATAAGCACTGAGTATTCCATTAAAAGCACCAAACATTCCACCTAGAGAGCAGGTTACAGTAAGATAGCTACACAATTTTGTAACAGTGTTATTTCTACGTACAGGATAATACGGTACCTTGACCCACAAA
>NW_026428936.1:0-301 GCF_001194135.2 Octopus bimaculoides
TAGACGCGCGCGAGCACACACATGTATGTTTATACACACACCACACACACGAACACACACAAAACCACACACACACACACACAGATTCATACACACGCACACACGTATATATGATATACACATGCTTTGTACGTATCCATGTGTATGCATGTTCGAGTCTGACTGTATGTATCTCCATCTGCCCCTGTTTGTGAATGAAAGTGCATGTACGTGTATGTTTGTGTGTGTGTTTATGTGTGTGTTTATGTGTGTATGCGTGGGTGTGCGCGTGTGTATGTGTATGAACTTTTACATCTCCGTG
>NW_026428937.1:0-398 GCF_001194135.2 Octopus bimaculoides
GAAGAGGTTTCCTTCTGGTCTCTCTGCTGCCATAGTAACCAAATTGATGGAGACAACCTCACAGAAGTCCCCCAACTCATTTTTGTTACCCTGCAACATCAGCTGTCTTACAACAGAGATTCATTTTCAGCTCCTAAGTCAAGAGATTCATTTGACAGCCCCAAAGTCACCTGTCAGAGGGTCCAGATCAGTCTGACCAGGATGTTGTTGACACTTTTCCTTTGCTATTAAATTGTCCATACACTCTGGAGACTGTGGTGAAAGGAATCCTAAGGTTTCATATTATCTCACACTGGTTAAGTCCATCTTCAGATTCACTCACAATACTCCCTCTTTGGAAGACAAACAACTCTTTTGCTTTTGGTGTTTGCAACATGGCTAGCTGCTATAAACAATTA
>NW_026428938.1:0-320 GCF_001194135.2 Octopus bimaculoides
TGGGTGGAAAAGACGGGTGATGATGATGGTAGTGCTGGTGGTGGTGGTGGTGGTGGTGATGATGGCGGCGGTGGTAGAGGTGGTGGTGTGGGAGAGGGATGGTTGTGGTGGTGGTGCCGGTGGTGGTAGTAATACCGGCGGTGGTTGTCGTGGATGTTGTTGTGAAGTGGCAACTTTTGAGGAGAAACACTTCTCAGTATCAACAAAATTCACAACAAAAACAAAAGTAACAATAGAAAAAAATAAAAACAATATTAACAATGATGATGATGATGATTTCGTTATTGACCACAAAGGGTTTACATTAATAATAATAATAA
>NW_026428939.1:0-590 GCF_001194135.2 Octopus bimaculoides
GGAACCATGTGGTTGGTAAGCAAACTACTTACCACACAGCCACTCCTACAGCTTCTGTTGAAAATGGTTTTACTACGGGAATTGATTGGGAACTGAGATATACATGCATACATACTCCTCATATATATATATAATAAATTATTAAGGTGGCTATTCACAATTTACAACAGAAAGATACTAGTCGTCACTAAAGTGAATGCGGGTGCTAGTCAATATCAGCATTGCTAGAAATAAAAGTCAACACAACTCTTAACCACGTGAGAGAACTTTTCCCTTGTCAGTCGTTAAAAAAACTGCTCTTACGCGGCTAAGAGTTGTTTTCACTCTTATTTCTAGCAATGCTGGTACTGGCTAGCACTCTCGGTCACTTTAGTGGCGACTATACTGACACTCACAAGGTGGTGAGCTGGTAGAAACGTTAACACGCTGGGCCAAATGCTTATCGATATTTCGTCTGCTGTTACGTTCTGAGTTCAAATTCAGCCGAGGTCGACTTTGCCTTTCCTCCTTTCGAGATCGATTAAATATGTACCAGTAACGCACTGAGGTCGATGTAATCGACTTAATCCCTTTGTCTGTCCTTGCTTGTC
>NW_026428940.1:0-423 GCF_001194135.2 Octopus bimaculoides
ATTATAGATACGTTACTCTTTACCCCTGCACTCCATAGCTTAAGATACAAATCGCGTAGTCTTAAGTGTATATATATATGGGCAACACATACACACACACACACTAAATATAAAATGTTAGTAAGTAAAAGTGTTTTAAAAAAGATTGTTAAATTTTCAGATTAACACCGGCACGATTTTCACTACAGTGTTAGAGTTAGGGTTTTAGGTAAGGGTAAGGGTTAGGGTTAGGTAGGTAATCGTGCAGGTGTTAATCTCAAGATTTACGAAAAAATTTTCCAAAAAATTCACAGTTTGTAGGGAATAAATGTTTGTCGATCGTATTTGAAAAAGATGTGTGGCTATTTTTTTTGTTGTTATCATGGTGAATGATGGAGTTCGAAATAAGTTACAATTCCCGCCAATTAGAATGAGGTATGTATA
>NW_026428941.1:0-219 GCF_001194135.2 Octopus bimaculoides
TGTCTTTTTGTTTGTGTCTTCTAAAATGTCTTGTGGTATGTTGATCCGCATCTCGTCATTTTCTTTCGTAAGTAAAGCTTTTGTATCTTTTATCTCCTGTGCAGTAAAAGATACTACCGTCGTTTTTTCCCTTATCGCCTCGGCGAAGTTTGTTTTGATGTTGTTATTGTTGTTGTTGTTGGTGGTGGTGGTGCTGGTGTTGATGGCAGAGGTGACTGT
>NW_026428942.1:0-200 GCF_001194135.2 Octopus bimaculoides
ATGTATATAATAAAAAATATATGAAGCATTATGAATAGTAAGAGTACTTACTGCAGGCAAACCAGGAGGAACTTTGTCAGGTGAAGCCTGAAATATACTTATCAAGGTTGGTAAGAGACGCTGCTGTAAAGGGGTAGTACAGTGGGCATTTTCAGCCAAAACTTTTACCATATCCTCCACCAAACTGACAATTAATGGGT
>NW_026428943.1:0-445 GCF_001194135.2 Octopus bimaculoides
AGATAGATAGATAGATAGATAGATAGATAGATAGATGAACAGACAGTCAGGCAGAGGGACATACCGTGAGGTAGATCGATAGACGGTTAGACACATACATAATACAAACATAGATCTACAAATACATAAATAAAAACAAGGCGAAGACCCAGCATGGCCACAGTCTAATGACTGAAACAAGCAAAAGAATAAAAGATAAATAAATAAATAAATAAATAAATAAATAAATAAATTGCTCGATTTACTGGCGAGGCACTTGGTCACCACCCACCATTGCTTTACTGTACCCTAATCAGCTTATTAAACAAACAGCAATAGCGAGAAAACGTTGGTGTTAATTGAAACGTCAAGTTGACAATTGAGCAGACATACACAGTTTTGTAAGGAAGAACTGTGCGGCTCACATTTAAGTAGTGTTAATGTTATGTTTTTGTTGCTTGGCTTT
>NW_026428944.1:0-361 GCF_001194135.2 Octopus bimaculoides
ACAAATCGACCCCAGGACTTATTCTTTGTAAGCCTAGTTACTTATTCTATTGGTCTCATTTGCCGAACTGCTAAGTTACAGGAAGATAAACCCATCAACATCGGTTGTCAAGTGATGGTGGTGGTGGTGGTGGGGGAGACAAACACAAACACACAAACATATACATACATATATATATGTATACATGACAGGCTTCTTTTAATTTCTGTCTACCAAATCCACTCACGAGGCTTTGGTGTTCCCGATGCTATAGCAGAAGACACTTTTCTAAAGTGCCATGCTGTGGGACTGAAACCAGAACCTTACCACACAGCCACGCCTGTGTCTATATATATATGTGTGTGTGTATGCATATATATAT
>NW_026428945.1:0-577 GCF_001194135.2 Octopus bimaculoides
ATTCTGTTAATATTTTTGCATATTCAGAATCTTTGTTAAAGGTAGGAATCCGAAAAAATTTTTCACAAAATTCGTTTTTCAAAGGGGTTCGATTCTGCATTAGCCCCTATACCTATTGGTTGAGCTGAATCAAATTGAAATGATTTAATTAAGAGAACACATTTAGTTACATTATATGACCATGCTTTAAGATCGTTACGCCCTGGAAGACAAGTCAGGTGTTTTATCATGTTACTTGTCAATTCCGGGGAAATTATTGATACTCAAGCAGACTGTTCTGAGACTTACTGAACTTCGTATATTAAAATACTACGTCTCACGCACGCACATTGAAAATACACGCATATACATGAATACACACACAATGAAAGACAGTAAAAATTCAGCATTATAAAAAGCCCCCCAAAACTGTTGTGGTAGAAGTCAACATCTCTGAGATTGAAACAAGACATTTACGGCCATAAATCGACTACAACCAGCAGCACAGAAAAGAAAACCCATGTAGGTTAGGCGTGACGAAGAAGTCAAACCATTTCTCTTGCCAAACAATACTGATGTAAGATGGTCGAACCTTACA
>NW_026428946.1:0-206 GCF_001194135.2 Octopus bimaculoides
GACGACCAACTTTTTTTTAAATAAACTTAACTGTGTATCGGCCGATGTACTAAATGTGGTTATTTTGAGAAGTATATATATATATATAATATTAGGGACAAAATCTCAAAATACAGGTAAAAACTCAATTAAAATCAATTTATTAAAAAATTAAACTAAATTGAGCTTTATAGATTATAATATATATAAAATATATAGTTTTAGGG
>NW_026428947.1:0-369 GCF_001194135.2 Octopus bimaculoides
CACACACACACACACATACACAGAGAGGAATAGAGGAATTCAGAGTCACACATACCTATGTATATCTACATGTAAAATCATTCATCAACAGTTACTCACATATACTCACATATACTCACATATACTCACATATACTCACATATACTCACATATACTCACATATACTCACATATACTCATATGCACGCACAGATACACATACATACAAACATACACACACGCATACTCAAAATAAGCATAAACACAAAGATATACACATGAATAAAACCATAGGCAGCCACATACAAATACACACACAAATATACAAGCAAAACCTACATATACATACACGCATACACAAATATATAGACATATACGTATATATATATAT
>NW_026428947.1:2621-3633 GCF_001194135.2 Octopus bimaculoides
ATAGATAGATAGATAGATAGATAGATAGATAGATAGATAGATAGATAGATAGATATAGAGACATATATATATATATATATATATATATATTTATACATCGTCACATATGTGTATCTACATGCACACACGCACAAACACATACACACACAAACACTCAAACACACAGAGGCGCATATAATATAGAGAAACACACACACACACACACACACACACACACACATATATACACAAGCCCATACAGACAAATATGTAGATGAGTTGCTTATTCTGTATTCTTGAGGCGTTCTTCTGGTGAAAGACACAGAACTCAAAAATCTAACGAGTGGAAGATACTATTGAAATGTTTGATAACAGATAGAGTTTGAAAGACGTGCCGGGTGTATCGTTGTGGACTTATGAGATGGGTAACCGAGAATGAAGCAGGATCGAATACTGGCTCAGTCTTTTATTTATCTCTGAGTTATTAGACTGCGTCCATGCTGGGGCACCGCCTTGAAGAATTTTTAGTTGAGTAGATCAGGGAAAAATGATAGAAAAATATTTTCTAAAAATAACTGAAACGATTAATAATTGAAACGATACATATATATAGGTGAATTAACGTAGTCCTTTATTAAACTACATTAGTGTTTCTAATTTGATTTGTTTATGCTCTGCATTAGATATATCCACATTTACTTAACACCTTAGAAACAAAATTGGCCTAGTTACTGCAAAGTTAAGCTAATAAATCAATGAGAAAATAGATACGAAAAATTGTGATCCATATCTTTAAGCAACGAGTGACTGACTAATCAATAATGTGTGTGTAAATGTGTGTGTGTATGTATGTATGTATGTATGTATGTATGTGTCAGAGAGAGAGAGAGAGAGAGAGAGAGAGAGAGAGAGTATAAATATACACATGTATAATAATATATATACACAAGTATGCACATTTAGACAAATATATACGTATATATATATGTATATATCTATGCATACATACATATATATATGTATGTATATATAT
>NW_026428947.1:4494-5066 GCF_001194135.2 Octopus bimaculoides
TATATATGCATGAGAGTGTATGTTTGTATTCGGTAATGCGTGGCATGTATAATAAAAGTTAAAAGTAAAGCATGTTTCGTAGATAACTAACGATTAAATCAAATGTTACTTCTTCTGATATCATCTGGTTAAATGTGGAGAATTTGAAAAGAAAGAAAGGAAGAAAGAGTGAAGTAAAAGGGAGGAAGAAAGAGAGGACGAGGAGAAGTTTGAAAGACGTAAAAAGTATGGTAGGCGGATAGTATTGAGAAATAGGAGAAACTTTATATTTCGTGTAAAATGATCGATACACACACACACACATATATATATTACTTCACTCAAATAAGTTGATACTAGTATATGTATGTATATATGTGTATATATACACGCACTGTGGTATAGATAGACCTATAAGTAATTGAGTGATAACAAAATAGCTACATGGAGAGTTAGATGCATAGATACAATTATAAATTATAAATATAGTTATGTACGCAATATTTCTATACGTATGTATATGTGAACATGCATCCATACATGTTGGTTTGTATATATTCACATATGAAGATACGTTATATATATTATATATA
>NW_026428948.1:0-112 GCF_001194135.2 Octopus bimaculoides
TAGAATGTCTAATGGAATTAAAAATTATTTCTATGCATTTGTGTACATTTGAACTAATCAATTATTATTTTACAGAATAATAGAATTAAAATTTCTTTGATTAAATCCCTTT
>NW_026428948.1:393-543 GCF_001194135.2 Octopus bimaculoides
CCATACAATTGTTCATCGTCGTCTTCAACAACTTGGAAAGGTTCCTATACTTGGAAAATGGTTAGCAGGTGCTTCATTTCAGGCTCGTCACTTAAAAAATGTCACTAAGAACATCAAATAGTTCCATAAATCTTTTCAAGCAATTCCCCT
>NW_026428949.1:0-269 GCF_001194135.2 Octopus bimaculoides
AAACGTAAGACATTATGACCGAGTATGATAACTATAGTTGGATAAGGTTAAGACATGATTCATTTGAAAAAACCGTTAGAGATTTGGACGCTAACAGATAGAGGGTTGGACAAAACATAGATATAAATATATACACATACATACACACATACTTATATATACACACATATATATACGCACACATACACATGCATTTACACATATACACACACATACTTACCTATACACAAATACACATATATGTATATCCATACCCATATATACACACA
>NW_026428949.1:367-567 GCF_001194135.2 Octopus bimaculoides
CACATACACATATATATACACACACAAAACCTAATCACACATATATACATGCATTCATACATATATATACACATATATACATACATACATACATACACATATACACACATATATTTACAAACATACATACACACACCTACATATATATATATCATCATCATCATCATCATCAACATCATCATTTAACGTCCGCTTTCCAT
>NW_026428950.1:0-245 GCF_001194135.2 Octopus bimaculoides
ATATATATATATATATAAGATTCCAATGCCTTGTGAGTAAGTTCCATTAGTATTCAAAATTGGTCGTTCCAAGTATAGAGTTTGTACACAGTGTTGCGACCAATTGTAAATACTATTGGAACTTACTGACAAGGTATTGGAATCTTATATATATACCATTCTACCTAAATAATTCATCTACAGAGGCAATATCCCTGCATCTCTCACGTCTATTTTCATTCATCCACTTTACTCACTATTTCATA
>NW_026428951.1:0-247 GCF_001194135.2 Octopus bimaculoides
TATATATATATATATATATATAGACATATATAGAAAAACTTACTTGAAAATGGATGCGTGGCGTTCAATCAAATATGTCTATATGTATGCCTCCCTCTTTCTAGCTTTCTCTGTGTATATGCATGTATACGTGTATGTATATATGATATAATTTGTATGTATAATATATATATAAATAATATATAATTACATATACAAATGTATGCGCGCGTATGTGTGTGTCTGTACACAAATGATGTGCATGTGT
>NW_026428952.1:0-205 GCF_001194135.2 Octopus bimaculoides
GTTGGTTGGAGTATCACTTGTTCCATGAACAGCATGTTGGAGAGTTCTAATAAAGATGATTTTGCCTGACTTTGTTCATGCAGTGACATCCCAGAGAGGATGTGACCTTCAGGACATTTAACATTTGGGAGGTTAAAATTGCCTCGGAAAAGAATATTGATGTGTTGGTGCAGATTTGTCAAGACCTCTTCTATGCGTCTGAGGC
>NW_026428953.1:0-224 GCF_001194135.2 Octopus bimaculoides
ACAAGAAGCAAGCAGTGGAAATGTGTGAACAAACTTTACAGTGGATAGACAACAACAGTCTAGCAGACACAGACGAATTTACCTACAAACTTCAGGAAGCACAGAAAATTTGCTCTCACATCATGTCCAAAGTACACACATCGTCTTCTTCTAACAATAATCATTGCACATCATAAGCGACCAGTGGTCCTACGATTGAAGAAATGGACTAATATCTTATTTAC
>NW_026428954.1:0-496 GCF_001194135.2 Octopus bimaculoides
CACACACATACATATATACAAAAATAAATATATATATATATATATATATATACACATATATGTTATACACATACACATTATTTGATGTATACACAAACATAAATAAAATGTGAAAGTATGCATGAAAACCTACACACTCGCATTCACATACAAATATAGTGCTAAGCTCACGAAATCATTAGAATATATATATATATAAAATATATATTACACATATATAAAATATATATATAATATATATATTATATATAAAACACATATATATATATGTTATAGATATATATATATTATATATATATATATATAATATATATAATATGGGTTGTTCTTTATGTTTGGTTTGTTTTCTATCTGTGTCCTTTCGTTCTTCGAAAGAATAGTTCATGTTCCATGTACTCATGCTTCATACATTTTTGTAGTACACGTTTCATGATATCCTGTGCCTGCATATGCATATATATACATATATATATATACATACATATATATATATACA
>NW_026428955.1:0-213 GCF_001194135.2 Octopus bimaculoides
GTTCCGTGATAGAAAAAATACTCTGTCTGGTGAGGGATACATATTATTTATTTAAAGGACACAATACATGTCTTTAGGTGCCCCTAATGGTTCATACATTGAGAAATATGATACCGAACTATAAAAAAATTGAATAAGAGAAGAAACGTATGCACACATACACACGTAAATCTATCTATCTATCTATCTATCTATCTATCTATCTATCTATCT
>NW_026428956.1:0-954 GCF_001194135.2 Octopus bimaculoides
TATGTATGTATGTATATATATGTGTGTGTGTTTGTATGTATGTATGTATGCATGTATATATATATGTGTGTTTGTATGTATGTATGTATGTATGCATGTATATATATATATATATATATGTGTGTGTGTGTGTATGTTTGTATGTATGCATGTATATATATATGCATACATACGTGTGTTTGTATGTATGTATGTATGTATGTATGCATATATATATGTGTGTGTTTGTATGTGTATATATATGTATATGTGTGTATATATATATATATGCATATGTGTGTATATATATATATACATACACACACACCCACACACACATTCACACAGCTTACATACATATATATATATGCATACACACATACACACACACATATACGCGCATATTTATGTATGCATGTATGTTTATAAAACTAACTCACCATACAGTTACATACACTATAAGCACAGAAACTAGCAAGACTACGAGCTAAACACCATAAACAACAACACGCGTTATGTGTGTATAGTGTACGTCTATACAATATACGCTATATACATTGTATGTACGCATTATACGCTATAAACACATTATTTGCATTACATTTCTTGCACTGCACACCGCCATACACTACATAACACAACGTATACACGCACTCTGCGCCGCCGTACACTTATGCAGACGGGACCAAAGGTCACGCGCATGCGCACACACATACACACAAATGTAAGATCCAAGGGATCGAGGTGTAGCAAGAAAGTTAGCTTCAAGCAATCCGTTCTATATATAAAAAGCAAATTTCAGGGGCAATGATGGTTTATTGAGACGGAAAGTTGTGGATATTTCCCACTTCTGAAGATTCTCCTCGTTATGAAACATATGGAGTCCGGATCTTATCCGCTCCATTCCTTAACTCTTGTATATATCTGTATCGATTTCTATCTATCTATCTATATATATATATATATATATATATA
>NW_026428957.1:0-760 GCF_001194135.2 Octopus bimaculoides
CCACTACTTCTCTAGTGGTGCCATGCTATATTCACCAATACTACCGCCTATACTACCTCTACCACATTTACTTTCTCTACTAGAGTGCTATCATTGTTGGACACAAAGCTACTGGACATGTACACTATACCACTATTACTTTTACTGCTACATATACACCACTACTATTGCCTAGACTACATCTACTTTCTCTACTACACTGCAATCATTGTTGGACACATTATATATATGTATGTGCCTCTATCTCTACTACAACATGTACACTACCACTACTGTCTTTACTACAACATGTACATTACTACCACTATCTCTACTACATGTACACTATCACAACTATCTCTACTACAGCATGTACACTATCACCATTATCTACTACATCATATACATCACCACTAGCTCTACTACATGTACACCATTACCACTGCCTATACTACATTTCTCACTTTGTCTCTGCAGTACGGCAATATTGTTATTGGATATGTTACTTACTAGCATACACCACCACCACCCACCGCCTATACTATATTTCCCACTTTCTCTCCACCAGGGATCTATTGCTATTGAACACAATATATTACTTATATATTACCTGTTAAACAGTACATTTATCTATACAGTAACACCACTACTACATCTACCTATACACACTACCCTGTTGATGTAGTGGTGGTGGTTGTAGTGTATAAGTAGCCAATAGCAGTAGCTCTCTGGTGGAGAGAAAGTAGGAAATGTAGTAGTGGAAGTGGTATTGTTATATATA
>NW_026428958.1:0-623 GCF_001194135.2 Octopus bimaculoides
CAAAAAAATGTTAAACACAATGAGAAATGAAAACATAAAAACGAAAAGATAGAAAATGAACATTTTTCGAACAATGAAAAAAACAAACAGAAAAATGAGACATGCAACATAAAGAATATACCCCTTCATCAGTTGTCCCTGTTCCATCTACTTCGCGTTTCGAAGGTAAGGACAATATGCGACTTCGTTGAAACAGTCCTTCCCGCAAAGCAAATTAAATAAAATTTGGGATTTTTTGCGGAGGGTGAAAGTGGTAACAAGAACAGGACAGTGAGAACAAGACAGTAAAAACAAACAGTGAGGGCTGTTGAGCCAAGATGATAGAATAATTATTATGAACGCAAGGAGGATGAGCCATGAGAGGAGACAGGCAAAGGCACGTCTTGTCTTTAGGAAAGAAATAGACAGAAAGATAGATCCCCTTTCGTCACATGTCAGCGACGAGAGAGCCAAGGAGGAAGAGTGAGAGAGAGAGGGAACAGTGAAGGGGAGAGGAGAAGAATAGGGAAAGGATGGGAGAGAAAAACAGAAAGGATGAAGAACAAGAGAGGGAGAGATATAGACAGAAAAGAGATAGTAGAGATAGAAGAAGGGTGCGCATCGTAATTATTAAGATAAAACTT
>NW_026428959.1:0-455 GCF_001194135.2 Octopus bimaculoides
AAAAAAAAAACAGAAAAGAAAATATAATGCAAAAGAAATGAGGTAAAACGGGGGGATGTGGAATCACATAAAAGGAGAATGAAAATGAAATAACGATGAAGAAAAGAAATGATAAAGAGATAAATATATAGACAGATAGACAGACAGATAGACAGATAGATAGATAAACTGATAGACAAATAGAGACATGGATAGATAGATAGATAGATAGATAGATAGATAGATAGATAGATAGATGGATGGATGGATGGATGGATGGATGGATGGATGGATAGATGCAAGGATGATGGAGAGAGAAAGAGAGAGAAAGAGAGAGAAAAGAGAGAAAAAGAGAGAAGTGAGAAAGCAAGAAAGAGAGAATACATATATGGATAGTTAGACACACACACACAAATAGACAGGTAGATAGAAAGGTAGATAAGTAGATAGATAGATAGATAGATAGATAGATAGAT
>NW_026428960.1:0-255 GCF_001194135.2 Octopus bimaculoides
ATATATATATCTGTGTGTAGATACATACACACATACATAGACGCATATAAATAAAAAGAAAACATTTTAAAGTCTACCATGGAAGCCAAATGTGTATAAGAAGACGGTTGAATCAACACGACACTAGTAATCTGATGACTGAGAGGCGGATTAAGTGAATGAAATTTGAAGCTATTTCACACTGAGTCAGTATGTTTATGTACTTTTGTGTGCGTGTGTGTGTGTGTGACTGTGTGTGTGTGTGTGTGTGTGTGT
>NW_026428961.1:0-464 GCF_001194135.2 Octopus bimaculoides
CCTTTTGGGCATTCTATTTTCCTTGCTGGAAAGGTTCCCAGCTTCTGGGTGAAGATGGGTTAGATGATGGGGTAGGTGTTTTCAACGGGCTGGGATGTGTAACCTGATCACCTCTGCGATCAAACTCCCAACCCATGCGCACCCGTCGCGACACTGATTCTGCCCAAATTTGACGTCGATATTACTTAGTTTGGTTTGAAATAATGAACCTGATTAGCTTTATAATCCTAACTAAATCTCGGGAAAATCCGTGCTATACTGCTAGTGTTAAATAATTTCACGAAGTTCATATCAAGAAAATAAAAAAAAACAAATGCATTAAAAAAATTAATAATAGGCGCAGGAGTGGCTGTGTGGTAAGTAGCTTGCTTAGCAATCACATAGTTCCGGGTTCAGTCCCACTGCATGGTATTTTGGACAAGTGTCTTCTACTATAGCCTCGGGCCGACCAAATACTTGTTAGT
>NW_026428962.1:0-460 GCF_001194135.2 Octopus bimaculoides
TGTGTGTGCCAAAGTTTTAGAAGACATATGTGAATAGAGAACAGTTCAATACTAACCACATTGTATTTGCAAATGGGATTTATACAAAAAGTAGCGAGTAGTGAAGAATAAGAAGTAAGCTTCTAGAAGGCCGCTATTGCAAGCTAGCTTTAATTACCTTGCAACGATCACACAATATTATCCACTTCTATATATCTGTTATTCAGATGTAGCGAATTCTTACAGAAAAATAAAGTGTAAAAAAAACAGTGGTTCCCAACCTTTTCTCAGTGGTTCCCCGCAGAGCTTCCCTTACATACGTTTCCCATGGACCACTTTCAATGTGCCTATTCTTGTGTATATGGAATTTTGAATTTAGTTCACGGACCCCTCGTACTAGCCTTGCAGACCACCAGGGATCCACGGACACAAGATTGGGAACTACCGCCTTACAATGTTACTGGTTTACAAATAGCAACAA
>NW_026428963.1:0-510 GCF_001194135.2 Octopus bimaculoides
CTGTCTGTCTGTCTGTCTGTCTGTCTGTCTGTCTGTCTGTCTGTCTATGCGTGTGCATTCATTTATTTATTCTCATGGATTCTTTGTCTGATGGCTGAGAATAAAGGAAACAAATAAATTAAAACAGAAAAACCATGAAAGAATAATATATGACAAAAAAATATCTACAAAATTAAAACAGATATAACAAATATGAACAAAAGATAATAAGGGTGTACAAACGAGACAGAGAGAGAGAGAGAGAGAGGGGGGAGAGAGAGAAATATAGATAGGGAGAGAGAGAGAGAGGGAAAGAGAGAGGGAGAGAAAGAGAGGGAGAGAGAGAAGGTGAGTAAGAGAAATAAAGCTGACAACAAAAGATAGGTTTTTATGAAGAGTTATTTCCTGCTCATCTGCGTATCTTGCTGGTAAAGAAATGAGCTAGGTGGCGCTGTATGACCCCCATGAACAGTTTTTTTTACTACATGCATGTGTACGTAATATATAAAATATATGTGTGTATATATATAT
>NW_026428964.1:0-263 GCF_001194135.2 Octopus bimaculoides
ATACATACATACATACATACATACACATATAAACATACATATATGCAGACATACGTACATACATACATAATACATACTACAGACTTGCATACATACATGCATACATGCATGCATGTATACATATATACATATAAACATACATACATGCATACATGCATACAAACGTGCTGACATACATACATGCATATATGCATACATACATACACACATATAAACATACATATATGAAGACATACACACATACATACATACTACATACCTGC
>NW_026428965.1:0-228 GCF_001194135.2 Octopus bimaculoides
TACAGCGTCACATTGTCATCTATCACTTCATACTCTGGCCTCTCTCACCCTGACCTTTATTACATTACCCACTAACCTACTATTTTACACATCAATACAATAATATACATCACGCAGTGATTTATTTGAACAGAATTTGTTCCAAAATATACTCCGCATGTTTAGTCTCATTTCCGCACGTTAACATGTTAACATACCTCGCTTCCCCTCCCGACTTATATTCTCTCT
>NW_026428966.1:0-206 GCF_001194135.2 Octopus bimaculoides
AAGAACGAACAATTGTCAACACGTATTAAAAATATCCCAACAGCAAAAATATACAAAGAACACTGTACAAAACTTCCGGAAGGAATTTTGATATATCACATAGACGATACAAATCTCGGAATATTAAAATCCTATTTTCCCACAGACATAGGCCCTCCGAGGTTGGACTTCAGTAAGTCCATGTACGAGGACCTATGTCAAACCAC
>NW_026428968.1:0-1326 GCF_001194135.2 Octopus bimaculoides
ATGCTAGCATGGAAAGCGGACGTTTAACGATGATGATGATGATGATGATGTACATGCGTATATCAGACGATGCTTCACACTGCTTGCATTATTCTAATGTGTGTGTGGTCCAGTGGGGAGACTGCTGCACACACGCGCGCTAAGATTGTGGTTTCAATTCCTGGACTGAATGATACATGGTGTTTTTTGTTTTTACTTTTTGAGTAGAGCCCTTTATCTCACACTGATATGTGATTACTTCAACACCTGATGTACACTATATATCAATGCATATATATCTATATATCAATGCATATATAAAAATAAGAGGAATGACCAGCAGAATTTGTAGAACTCTACACGTGCTCCCTTTCGGGTGGACGTCCAGTGTCTAGTTCTGGAAATTATATTTTATAAATCGACAGACTACGCTGATGATCCTGCAGATATTTACTTATGTAAATATTAACAGATGAAACCATGGTACGTAGGTTAATCGTTTTTTTTTTATTTAGTATTTTTTCATTTGTTTTTGCCCTTTTACAGTCTGTTATGTCGCTGAAATTTTTACTGAGAACATATTCTTCATGGTTAGATGATTTGGCATCTATTTCTAGCATATAGGAGTCCACTCCTTTCCTCTTATTTTTGTTTGTAATATAATTTTAATCTTCGGATTTTTTTTAATATGCTAGACCACTGGTTCTAATTGATTAATATCAATTTCTACCCTTATTATTAAATTTTAAATTTCAATGCATATATATGTATGTGTGTATATATACATATATCAATGCATATGTATGTGTGTGTATAGACATATACGTAAATGTTGAACAGTAAGAATGAGTGCTCAGCACTGAATTGGTGAATATACATTTATACACACATACATACATAGAAACACACACACACACACACCTACAGAGTAAGCCCTCTTTCAACAGCAAGTACCCGGGTAAAATAAGCCGCCCATATGTATCAAAGACTTGTGTTCTTGTTTTCTTTTTTTTGTTCAGTCAAATAAACCAAACACAAAACTGACCCTTACCTTTGTGTAGGACACCCAAGGGTGCGATTGAAGGCCTCTGGGAAGATGACAGGGATGCTTCGTTGGGCGGCGACGAAGCTGGGGTGTTGAACCCTATTGACATGGCTTTCTTCAAAAAACTATTGACATCACTGAGTGTAAGGGCATTGTGTAGCGTCTCCAGGGCTCGTACTGATGGCACCATCGTGTAACCTTCAATACCTGCAAAGAAACCGAGGAAGGATGCAGCTGATTAATGGTGGAATAAACACCTAATATATATAAATATATATATATATATATATATATATATATAT
>NW_026428969.1:0-281 GCF_001194135.2 Octopus bimaculoides
ATGAAGCCTAGGTGCTTCGCAACAAAAATATTTTAAAATTCCAACAAAATATGGACAATAAAAGGTCAAATAAACGTTTACATCTGCAGCCGATGTGTCAGCACGTCCGTCAGATAGATAGATAGGTAGATAGATAGATAGATAGATAGATAGATAGATAGATAGATAGATAGATAGATAGATAGATAGATAGATAGATAGGTAATTGGTTAGTCAGACAGACATTCAGTTAGGTTCTTAGATAGATAGATAGATAGATAGATAGATAGATAGATAGATAG
>NW_026428970.1:0-312 GCF_001194135.2 Octopus bimaculoides
TATATAGATATATATATATATATGTATATATATGTATGCATATATATGCATTTATATATAATATACGCATATATAGCTATACTTATACAGGTACATACATAGATATGTGTGTGTGTGTGTGTGTGCGTGTGTGTGCGTGCGTGCGTGCGTACGTGCGTGTGTGTGCGTGTATGCAATCTTACACACGCACGTATGTGTGCGCACACAGTAAAGATGTGTTTTAAGACAGCTTAAAAACAGCAGGTGACAGTTACTGATAAAGTACTCGATGTAAATGTAGAGGCTAAACATTTTACTTGTATGTAACGGAGG
>NW_026428971.1:0-530 GCF_001194135.2 Octopus bimaculoides
TGTTTGTTTGTTTGTTTTTATTTGTTTTTATTTGTTTTTGTTTGTTTTTTTCCCTAGAATATCAAAAAATATTTTTCCCCGTTATCCACCGAATTTTATCCATCTAGCAATTCATAAAGCTTCTGCTTCTTGTCTTGCTTCTTTGACATTTTTATCAGATGCGGCAATAAAATAGACAAACTTCTCTCTCCACCCTTTATTAGAGGAAATGTTAGACCCCTGGATCACTGCTCTACATTTCCCCTCTACGTCATAACACCCACCCCAACACAGATACACACCTCTGTCGCCTGCTGTTTCATTATTTCAATATAGTTTTGGTGTGTTTTTTTTTCTTTTTACTGAAAAAGCAATTTTAGTTTTAATATGGTTATATTTTGATAGTATCATTATGGACAGAGGGTGTGTTGGTGTGTGGAATGTGTGCATGGTCTCTCTTCCCCCCTCTCTCTTACTATATATATTATATACAATATATATATATATATATATACATATATATATACGTGTCTCTGTATATATATATATAT
>NW_026428972.1:0-255 GCF_001194135.2 Octopus bimaculoides
ACACACACACATATATAGTTTCTCTTTTTACATTTGTATATATTTTGTACATTAAAACTCGAGGTTTTTAATCATTGTCTCCATATCTGCTCATATCTCCCCTTATAGCTACTCTTTATCCTGCTGACTTGATCCTCGGTAAAGATATCAAATCATTTGAGCGCTACTAAGTGTTTCTACATTGAGATTCTCTCGAACTCATCTGTTGATACCATACATACATACATGCATACATACATACATACATACATACAT
>NW_026428973.1:0-307 GCF_001194135.2 Octopus bimaculoides
TATATAATAGAACATGTAAGAAGTTTTAAAAAATAATAAAGAGTTTCGATTGAGTGCTGAAAGCACACTCTGGATTTCATTCGCTAAACCCTCCATTTATTAAAAATAAGCCATAAATGAAAAGATAGGAGCTGGATGGTGTTTGAGAACAATATACAAATGCATGTGGAGAAATAGGCTTGTCTGGGGAAAAACCGTGTATAGTATTAAAATTAAACACAATATGCATGAGATTAAATTGTAAATATATATGAAATATTTGTGTAAAAGCGATAAATTATACGAATATATAAAGTCTCATGAGGGA
>NW_026428974.1:0-308 GCF_001194135.2 Octopus bimaculoides
ATATATATATGTATATGAATGTATATATATGCGTGTGTATATGTGTGTCTACATTATATACATAAATTTATATACAAATATGAGCATATTTGTGCGTCAATTTGTACGTATGAGAGTGCATATGTTTTAATCATGCAATATATGTCGGTGTACGATACTATATAGCAGCATGCAAACATATACATGTACGTATGCATACACACACACACATATATACATATATACGTATATACGTATATACACGAATATTATTACCATGTTTATTTTCTGAGGCCCCATAATATGTATATATATATATAAATATATAT
>NW_026428975.1:0-250 GCF_001194135.2 Octopus bimaculoides
TGGTCCCAGCATGGCATCGCAAGGCAAACAAAAGTTGCTGTGTACCGTGCGTGTGTACTGACATCGCTCCTCTACTCATGTGAGACGGGGACTCTGTACAAACGTCAAGTAAGGGTCCTTGAACGCTTTCATCAGAGATGTCTCAGACACATTCTCAATGTTGGCTAGACCTCAAAAATACCAGATACACAGGTCCTGAAGACAGCTGATATCTTGAGTATTGAGGCAATGGTGCACAAGCACCGGTTAT
>NW_026428976.1:0-424 GCF_001194135.2 Octopus bimaculoides
TATATATATAGATAAATAGATAGATAAATAGATAGATATACACGCGCTACGCACACGCACACACATATGTATATGTATATCTATAGGTGGGTGTCTTTGTGTCTGTATTTATCCCTCAGCACCGCTTGAGAACTGGTGTTACTCTATTTATGTCCGCCGTAAACTAACAGTTCGATAAAGGAGGTCTATAGAATAATTACTAAGCTTAAAATATAATTAGTCCTGATGTCGATTATTCGAAAACCTGCTTATTACCATATTACTCTGAACAAGTTTCCCGTAATATCAATTCTAGTTTACATTCGTGTTAGGCAGATGGTATATTTGCTTTAAAAATACGAAATTAAATAAAAGTTCCGTAGGTCAAATTAACCATTGACCTGCACTTGTATATGAGGGCTTGGAGGACTACCTGGTTACCTCG
>NW_026428977.1:0-117 GCF_001194135.2 Octopus bimaculoides
ATATGTATGATTATATATGTATATTTATGTGTGTATAAATGTGAATGGAAGTTTACACATAAATATCTGTATAATTTATGTGTATGTTTGTCTGTCTGTCAGTATGTATTTATGTAT
>NW_026428977.1:127-239 GCF_001194135.2 Octopus bimaculoides
GTATAATTTATGTGTATGTTTGTCTGTCTGTCAGTATGTATTTATGTATGTGTGTATCTATGTATGAGTGTATGTGTGTATGCATGCCTATATATGAGTATGTATGTATGTG
>NW_026428978.1:0-327 GCF_001194135.2 Octopus bimaculoides
ATATATATATATATATATATATGAGTACATATAAACATATAGCCGTGTATACATTTATATGCATATATTTAGATGTACACACACACTCACACACACTCACACACACACGTATATATATATATATATATACATATACATATATATCGTTACTCCGTGATTTATTTCCATATATGAAACCACTTAATATTCTTTACAAGATATGATACGTGTGAATATATGTGACAGTACGTTTCTACACACAAATACACACCACACGCATGTATATACTTCTATAGACTTATTTTGTATACATGCGCATGTCTTTGTATGTGTATATATCTATATATA
>NW_026428979.1:0-645 GCF_001194135.2 Octopus bimaculoides
GAGAGAGAGAGATACATGCACGCACACTCACAAACGCATGCGCACGCACTCATATACACACATATTTATATGATACCAATGGTTTCATGAGGTTATTTTCAAATTATTTACTTGTATTTTGACCAATAAGGATGAATCTGAAACTTTCTTCAGACACGGGATTTCATACCACGTTTGATATGAAACTAAAGAAGTTGGATAAGTAAATGTAAGCAAGCAGTCTTTCGTACATAATATATGTATTATATATACATATGAATTATATAATTATATCATTGAAATATTTGACATATAAGCAGTAATTGATATATCCACAAAAAGTTTGTACTTAAACAGGCAGACACAGGCATACACACATGCAGATATTTGTATGATCATGTATGTACATAGTGTACGCCATATAATGGAAGGTACAAGGTTCTAAAGAAATCAGGTTCAAATTCTTATACTAGACCATTTGTGCGCATGTGTGTTAGAGATTTTGTTAGTGTATGTATATTGAATGTGACTGTAAAGGTAGCATGTGATTTAATCTAGTAATTATAGCAGCAAAGTTTCGTAACTTTAGCCATAAATACAGTGTGAAGTCACTAAAATACATGCATATGTATGTGTGTGTGTGTGTGTGTGTGTGTGTGTGTGTGT
>NW_026428980.1:0-460 GCF_001194135.2 Octopus bimaculoides
TATATATATATATATACTAGGTACGGTGGGTTAATTGTTAGCATATCAAATTTCTAATTTCGTGCATGCGCTTGGTTGTTTGGGATTTTATAGTCTACGCAGTACAGTAAGTTCAGCTGGGCACCGTATGTGAGAAAAAGAGCAACATGACGCAATCTGAGGACAGTGCAATCTGAGGATACGTATCGAGAGTGATAAAAATCAAACATCCAATCAACATAATGTTATTTGGAGTGATCACTAGTGATGGCGATTTTACGCTACCATTCATCTTCCCTCAGAATCAACACTGAGACCTACATCAAGTGCCTGGATTAGGTAGTGTTGCCCTGGATCAAGAAGGTTGAAGCCAATGGGGATTTTATTGAATAAATTTACTCAAATATATCTTCAAATAGCAAAGCATTGGAAGATATATATTTATATATATATATATATGTGTGTGTGTGTGTGTGTGTGT
>NW_026428981.1:0-507 GCF_001194135.2 Octopus bimaculoides
AGACTGTACCACCTCCTTTCCTTAACAGGGAAAGAAGGCCTGTTTTTTCTCCGTAGTAGCCATACTGAAAAAAACAGTATGGAAGACCCGTGTGAAAGGTATAGTGACAGGTACCTTTGTCTCCGGCCAGGGGTTGGTTAACTTTTTTTAGTTACCACCTCAGTAGTAAGATCAGGCTGGAGAGAAAGTGCCTGTCACGGGATATGTTTACGAAAAGATGGAAGTCTGTGGAGCGCAAGCTGAATGAGATTGGCACCAAATAAGTGAGGTCAATTTGGGAAGCAAAGGTTCTACCAGGATGGTCGGTTGCCTTCCTTCTAGCTACCTCATTGCGAAGCGCAATGATTTCTTGTGTAATATTCTAAAATTAATTATTAAATCAATTTCAATCATATTTTAATCTATTCGTAACTTTTAAAATTTAAAAAAAAAACGTTTAAGCTTCTTCCCCCTTTTATTTGTCTGTCCTTGTTTGTCCGCTCTCTGTAACGCCTCCAATGGCGAATT
>NW_026428982.1:0-641 GCF_001194135.2 Octopus bimaculoides
TATACATAAGTACCTAAATAAATAAATATATATATATATATATATACATGCATACCCATATTATCGAAATTTATATACATCTGTGCCAAACATTCCATTAGGAAAAAAAACTATAGAAAAGGAAATTAAAAAGTGAAAGAAAAACAAAAGGAAGTGAGTGAAAAGGAGAACAAACGAAAATATTCGGAGGAGATATGGAAACGCCACAGCAAAATCCATTCGAAACTAGCAGGACATGAACACCGAATTTCTGGAATGGTAAGTGGGCATGTTACTGAATATTCTTGGAGTTCCATACATTTTTCCTCCTTTCTTTCATTTATCCGTCGCCATTCTTTGCTACTATTTCCACGCACGTGTGTCTTGACACATGCCAAGTTCCATTCCCTACATGGGAGCGAACGCTTGTTTCCACAAACGCTTTTATATCGCCGTATGCGTATGCATATAAATATATTCGGATTGTGATTGTCTATAGGTATGTACACGTTTCTAAGCACATTTCTGCACTTATAATTGTGCAGACTAAAATGAATGCATGTGACACGAAAATCATTTTATGTATGAGTGTATTTCCACATATTATATAGTATGCGTGTAGGTGTGTGAGTGTGCGTATGTATATATATACATATATATAT
>NW_026428983.1:0-715 GCF_001194135.2 Octopus bimaculoides
ATAATCCCAGATCCAGATTTCTGGCTCTGTATAAAAATATACTCTGCCTCTAAAGTGGGATATACACAGACAGTACGCTTACGAACATACTTCGCCCCGCTTCAGTCCAGTTCGTTGTTTCACAGCATTCAATATACACATATTCTTTCATGTCTGGCCCTATAACCTTTCTTGTTTGCTTTCTTGTCTTGTTTTCTATCCCCCACTACATTCCTCCATGGCACAAATTTAATTTGTGGTCCGTGGGAAGAGCCATTTTAACGATGCGTCTTGCCCTAACTCTTCGAAACGCCAATGGTGGCAACTGATGAAGGAAATGTTTTCTATGTGGCCTGTGTGTTTTCTGTACTCCGTTTATTATTTGTTTGACTACGTTTTGTTTGCAATGTCCTGTACCCAGATATGCATCTATATATGCAGGTAGATGTAGGTATGTATATACATGTACGTATATATGCATATACTCATTTATTATTTGTATGATATATATATATATACATACACACTGTTGTGTCTGGGGAGAGTAATTTTATTTTTGTGCCTTATAATTTATCACACTCAATATTGAAAGACGCAACAAAAAATTTTAGGAAAATATAAATAAGGAATAAGTGGAAATTTTACCGCTGAGTGTATTAAATTATACGGCATAAAAAGGAAATGAGTCTCCCCAGACACCACAGAATATGCTTCAACACACGAACTCACATAAAGA
>NW_026428984.1:0-222 GCF_001194135.2 Octopus bimaculoides
CAGCCGCAAATGTATTCTCTCCCAAGAATCATATCACATAGGCGTTAAAGAAGGAAGATAGATGAGATATAAGAGGTGAGGTTCCGTTTGGTATTTTGCATTGTACTATACCTCGTAGAATTCTTAATTTGATATATTTATACATAATTTTCTCGGTGTAGACTACACACTGAATTGTGACAAGGTATGGACGGATTCCGGAGTACCGAGAAAATTATGTAT
>NW_026428985.1:0-772 GCF_001194135.2 Octopus bimaculoides
ATATATATATATATATATATGTGTGTGTGTGTGTGTGTACACACACATATGTATATATATATATCTGTAGATTTGTCAGTCTGTGGACCGATCTATCTATCTACCAATTTACGTATCTATCTAATATATGAATGCACACGCACGCTCACACGCACACAAACACACACACATACACACACACTCACACACACGCACGCGTACGCACACACACTCACAAATACACATATACACCTACACACAGACACACATTAACAGAGGTGCTGATGTACCTCATCACTCTTAATAGTTAGCTTTGCATATGGCGGTGATCGTGAAAAATGGCTTATGATATACGAGACGTTGAATGAAAGATGGTAATTATAGCATAAAATATTTATGAGGGGTCAACAACTGAATGTAAAAGGAGCCCATTGCAAAATAAGGAAGCACATATATATTGAAGTGTGCGTGTGTATGTGTGTATGGAGCGCAAATACACATATGGATGCACGTTCACGTTATTTATTTATTTTGTTTTTATTGTTTCGTGATACTGATAGAATTAGGTTATTTCTCAATATTTGGGTTAATTTTAGAATAACTAATCTATCTATCTATCTATCTATCTATCTACCTACCTAACTACCGACCTAACTACCTATCTTTGTACCTAACTACCTACTTGTCTGTCTGTCTGCCTAACTATCTATCTATCTATCTATATATCTATCTATCTATCTGTCGACGCGATGGCGGGATGCTCGAGGGACAAATCTCCGGGCTTGGATGGTCT
>NW_026428986.1:0-524 GCF_001194135.2 Octopus bimaculoides
ATAATAATAATAATAATAATAATAATAATAATAATAATAATAAGGAGTCAGAGGTTAACAACTAAACAGAAACAGAATATTAAGCTGTGAGTCCACGGTTAATTTAAATAATTATGTTAACTAAATAGTCAGAAAAGAATGAATACGTATAAGTTTCAAAAAAATATAATGAAAATCGACAAGAAATGAAACGAAGTGAAAAGAGGAGCAAAAAAAAAAAAAATGCGGCGGGGGGAGCATAGTGATAAATGAGAGGACAAACGAAGCGGTAAATTGATGTTGAGAATGGCGAAGGGTTATATAAGGTTACATTTGATCGCTATTATAGGGTCTTGTTGACATCACAGTGATCCCTCCCAAGGGGGTTCACGTTTAAAAGCGTTTCCATTCGTTTGTTGTTGTTGTTGCTTCGGACAAATGCGTTGCCTGCAATCGCCATTTTGAAAGAATTTCTGGAGGTTGCTGTTGTTTTTTTTGTTTTCTTTTCTCCATCTATCGACTTAGTTTCGTTGACGTATTTAAAG
>NW_026428987.1:0-204 GCF_001194135.2 Octopus bimaculoides
GGGAGTGACAAACTCTGTGCGCGCGAGTGCAGTTGCACTGTATTGAGGTCATCAGAAAGTGATGGGATGAGGAGGGGTCCACGTTTGATAGAATGGATGAGAATTGAAAGAGAGAGAGAGGGGAAAAAAAGTAGGAGATGAGATATAGAAAGTAAGAGACAGAGTGAGATAGATAGATAGATAGATAGATAGATAGATAGATAG
>NW_026428988.1:0-264 GCF_001194135.2 Octopus bimaculoides
CAAGCTGGGAGTAGATTATCTGCTCTTTCTTTTGGAATGATTTCTTTTTCCATTTTTATGTGGCATAGTTACAGTATATTATTAGTCTTCTTTTCTCTTGATTTCCGCTCTAAACTCTCCCTTCCAACACATCCGACAAACCCCGACACTCCAGTTCAATATAGTTTTCTTTCTGTGAAGCGATTTGGTAGCTCGTCTTTCACCACTCATCTAGTTCTTATTTCTTTATTGCCAACAAGGGGCTAAACATAGAGGGGACAAACA
>NW_026428990.1:0-823 GCF_001194135.2 Octopus bimaculoides
ATATATATATATATATATATATATACATACGAGGGGTTACTCTATAAACATTCTCATAAGAGTATTTACTTACGTATATCTTTATAGGACTGCTTTATACACATGCATTGCACCAAAAATATTATACGTAAACATTGGAATGACCAACATTCTTTATCGACTTTCACTACAATTGTTTCGACACATTTCTACACCTGTAGTACATCGGTGAGATGTTGTGCAATCATTATCGTAAAAATCCCAAGTGCAAAATGCACTTCATCAGGTGATTGTTTAGGCATAGACTTTCTTATGGAATGATACGTAATACTTGTTGTTGTCGTTAATTAAATTCCAGAGATGGAGTCCGTTTCTTTATTAGTAAGCAACAATTAAATTGTAGGAAGAATTCCGATAAATAAAATGAAAAATACATTCGTATACATATATGCACACACATAAATGCACACGTATAGATACATATGTGCATACACACATCTACATATACTTATATACACAACTACGCACACACAAAGTATATATATATATATATATATATATATACATATATATATACACACACACACACTCAAATATACATATGTACATAGACAGTCAGTGAGAGAGAGAGAGAAAAGGAGAAAAAAATCCACAGACAAGCATGGATGGGTGGATAGAAAGGATGGATGGATGGATGGATGGATGGATGGATAGACAGACAGACAGACAGACAGACAGACAGACAGACAGATAGGTAGAGAGATGGATATATGGATGGATAGATGGATAAATAAATAGATAGATAGATACATACATACATACATAGAGATCGACAAACAGATAT
>NW_026428991.1:0-521 GCF_001194135.2 Octopus bimaculoides
TCTTCATGATCTTTGACAACTATATCTGGTCTATATGCCTTAATTTCTCTTTATTATTATTATTATTATGAAAGGTCTGGAAGCTTAAGGGTCTCCTGAATGGTCAGAGATTTAGAGACATGTTATTTGAAGCATTTGACAAAAAAGAAGAGGATATAGTGACATATGATGTGGAGGACAACTGGAGGTTCCTATCAGACAACCTGCTACGGTTATTATGCTGCATGTGCGACTCACAGACATGCCAAATAAGACTAGAGGAACTTAAAATCTTCCTACTAGAACAAAAATACCCATTCACCTTAATAGAAAACGGAATCACAAGAGCAATAAAACTGGACATCACACAACTCAGAACTCCAAAAAAGAAAAACAAAGAAAACATCATCTCTTTCATAAACACACACAGCCCTACAATCACCAACATTTTTCACATTATACACTCAAACCTACCAATGATCCAAAAAAGCCCCAAAATGGGAAACCTACTAAACAAATATTGCATAAAAAAACAGTAAACG
>NW_026428992.1:0-262 GCF_001194135.2 Octopus bimaculoides
ATATATATATAATATATATATATATGCATGTATATATATGGTACACTTGAACAAGTGTAAAATGTCACGTTGCATGAAGCCATTGGTAGTCTTGTTAAGCCAATGATATATATATATTCATATATATGCAAATATTCACACGTGGATGCGTGTTATATGTATATATATGTGTGTGTCTTTGTGTCCATATGTAAACATCAATATCTACATTCTTATTAATCTATACACACACACGTGCATATATATATATATATATATATAT
>NW_026428993.1:0-464 GCF_001194135.2 Octopus bimaculoides
AGATTTTTTTATATGCTAGGCCACTTGGTTTTAAATTGAATTAATATTTACTTTATCACCCTATCTATATAAATATATATATATATGAGCAACACACACATACACACACGTACGTACACCAATTGCATATATATTTTTTGTACACATACATGTATACATGATGTGTGTGTGTGTTGCCTGTATATCAACAAAACACTTTTTTCCTCGATGGAAAAAAAACAACAAAAGTCTTAAAAACGTGCGTGTCGCTAGAAGGGGACTTAACTCCTGTTTTTTTTTTTTGTAAACAATCGTAGCTTTCTCCAAATGGAAAATTGTTAAAAGTTATAGATCAAAATCGATTTTTACAGCTATACGCGGGTGCCTCTGAGAGAAAAAGTTGATGAAAATGCAGATAAGGTCATGACGAATTTGCTCCTAAAATTGGAGCGACATGCATGCTAATTTGTGGACATGCATAAACT
>NW_026428994.1:0-648 GCF_001194135.2 Octopus bimaculoides
AGAGAGAGAGAGAGAGAGAGAGAGAGAGAGAGAGAGAGGGGGTACGGAGGGAGGGAGAGAGTGCAAAAAGGAGAGAGAGTGTGTGTCTGTGTGTGTATAGAAGAGACAGGCAGACAGACTTTATGCTAGAGAAATGACTTGTAAAGTTGTAAAAATTGTGAAATTGTGAATGGAAAGCTCTGAAATTAAGAATTATCTGTGTAGACGGACGCAGGCATTCACAAATATATACTACAGAATATAAGCCATGTATGTATGCTTGCATGCATGTATGTACGCATGTCAATATTCAATTTTATTTCAAGATTTCTTGCCAATAGAGAAAGAGCTGGTTTCTAACCTAAAGATCCAAGGTTCCTTCATTGGAATTTCAACAACACCAGCAGGGTATTTTTGTTTGTTTGTATGTATGTATTTATATGTGTAGATTTGTATGTTTTGTTTTATGTATGTATTCTCATGCATATAGTTGTATATCAAGGCATACTCATGTATATTTAAATGATAAACTTCCGGAAAGTTTTACAGATCTTTACAATTCCAGTGATGGATTGGATCTGTAATCTTGGAATGAGCTTTCTCATTTCAACTATATATATAGTCCTTATATATATTTAATACTCAATATTTCATATATTCAATAAGACA
>NW_026428995.1:0-224 GCF_001194135.2 Octopus bimaculoides
ATCATCATAAAAAGGTAATTAAAATTCATTAAAATGACAGATCTATCGGATTTTTCAAAGAGGTCAAATTGTTGGTACTCCTATGGCAGGCACTAGCGTAACGAAAACGGTCGAAATGTATGGTGTTTCAAGAAGTACTGTCTCTAAAGTAATGACAGCCTTTGAGAAAGAGGAAAACAAAACTCCGGAAGAAAACCAAAACTTTCAGATAGTGACCGTCGGAC
>NW_026428996.1:0-283 GCF_001194135.2 Octopus bimaculoides
ATATATATATATATATATATATATATATATATAATGTGTGTGTGTATATTCATATATACACACACATATATATGCATAGATATAAATGTGTGTGTATATATATATCACTAAGCGACTGAGGGCGCTATTCACCACCAGTATTGCTAGAAATAAGAGTCAAAACAACTCGCCACAATGACGCACCATCTTATTTACTGACAAAGGAAGTAAGGTCTCTAAGCACCGGACATAGCCAGATCACCAGTGATTTCACGTTTACATTAACGCTCGTCAGTGCCTCTTA
>NW_026428997.1:0-367 GCF_001194135.2 Octopus bimaculoides
TATGTATATACACGTCCCTTGTGTAATTCAGAACCACGACATTTAGGTACACTGCGACACAATTTCTTCTCCTCAACAGGCTCTGTCCTGTTTAACATTGTCCCAAAACTGATTAAAGAGGAAAGGGATCCCATCACCTTTAAACGGAGCCTGGACAAATTTATTCAAGGAATACCGGATAAGCCACCTATACCTGGATACAACACTCAGTCAACAAGAATTCATGGCTTGAATGGACCATGATACCACAAAACTTGACTTAAAAAGGATATAGATAATCCTATCAGGTGGAGCTATTAAGTTAGGCCTGGACCAATCTTTGGTCGAAACATATCTAAGTCTTATCTAAGTTTTAAGTTTATATATA
>NW_026428998.1:0-595 GCF_001194135.2 Octopus bimaculoides
ATGCAGTAATATACATCTGGAAGATCCTGGAAGGAATTGTGCCAAAGTTTTCGCATTGAAAGCTACACCAATACCAGAACGAGTCGACACTGGACAGTGCCAAAGATCCCAGCAATGCCATCGCACTTCAGGACCAGTTACTGCAACAGCTTGGGTTTCAGGGGCCCACAGCTTTTTAATATTCTCCCAAAGAGCCCGAGGGACCTACACAAAGTGAATGTAAGTGTTTTCAAATCAAAACTGGACCTCTTCCTGTTGAGAGTCCCAGTTGAACCTACCTCACAGCACGAGGTGCAAATGAGGGTAGCAACATCAAACTCCCTTATTCACCAAATGACACATATTAGAGGAGGTTCTCAATTATAACAGTGTAGCAAAACGACGGTGCCCCAGCATGGCCACAGATTTGAGCTGAAACTAAACTAAAATAATATATATATATATATATATATGTATATGTGTCTGTTTGTGTTTGTACCCCCACCATCGCTTGACAAGCGATGTTGGTGTGTTTACATCCCCGTATCCTAGCGGTTCGTCAAAATGCACCGATAGAATAAGTACTAGGCTTACAAAGAATAAGTCCTGGGGTCGA
>NW_026428999.1:0-523 GCF_001194135.2 Octopus bimaculoides
CAAACAAGATGAGGACACATATCCGTCCAATGTAAATAATGTACAGAATTTCTCATCTCAAAAATATAGAACAGAAAAATATATTCCACCAAAAATGCCTCAGAATGATACTGAAGGTCAACTGGTTCACTTGTGTCACAAATGAAGGATTTCTGAGGCAGACAAGATCATGACCACTTACTATAGATTGTAGCAGAGGACCAATTTGAATTGGGTGGCAACATTCTTAAACAAGCCAATCAAAGAGGCTTGAAAATAGACATGACACAGGTACTACCTGTTGGCAGGTGTAAAAAGGACAGACCAAAGTTCAACTTGGTGGCAGATGTTTCATGACCTGAAAACACTTAATATTATGTGGTATGGATGTGCAAGAGTATTAGCTGAGTGAACCCGGTGGAGGAAGCTTGCCACTCAGTGTAGTGAGCAGGGTTGGAGGACCTAGCTTAAGGTAAAGCAACATGTGTGTATATGTATGCACATACCTGTACGTATATATGCATATATTCATTTATTATTTGTT
>NW_026429000.1:0-426 GCF_001194135.2 Octopus bimaculoides
ACAGTTGTTTTTCGATTTTTATAGCAGTCAGGATGTTTCCGTAACTTACTGCTTTCGGAAACGATCAAATAATGGAATTCCTATATTGAACTTTGCCGACGTTACATGGGAAGAACACAGAGAAAGGAATAGATATGAGAAGTTAGACTAAGACCTCTTGTAAAGGTCGTGAGAGATTTGTTGGTAAAGTAAGGCTTCGTTCTTGATTTAAGGTGGCGAAACTCACATACCTACACATACAGCCACACATATCCACGTATTCTAATATCCTTACACATACTCACACTCATGCTCACTAATGCATTCACACACACGCAAATACATACACAACCATATAAACGAACATCCAAATATATACGTATTATGTATGTGTATGCATGTACATGTCTATATATATATCTGTACATGTATGTATGTATATACATA
>NW_026429001.1:0-226 GCF_001194135.2 Octopus bimaculoides
ACATTAATACATATATACATATACCTATATACAGATACATATATATATGCTATACATATATATACATACACATATAAATATATGTACGTGTATAGGTATATACAAGTATATGTATTGCGTGTATGTCTGTGCCTACGCACGCGCGCGTAGTGTATGTGTATGTGTTTGGAAATCTCTCTATGTAGTCCTGTCTGTATTCGCAGACACAAGCATATACATTTGACGC
>NW_026429002.1:0-232 GCF_001194135.2 Octopus bimaculoides
CTGACATTACGGGTAAAAATACCCCTATTAGATGGCAATGAGAGAAAAGAGAGAGAGAGAGTGGGAAATAGAGATTATACGTCCATTCGGGTGGATTGTCAGTGATGGCTACAAGAGATAATGCAGCCTTCGAACTACCAAGATAGAGACGTTTCCGTCGAAATCCTAATTAACAGCTGCCCAAATATGTCATTAGAGGATTAACTTAATACATTGTATGGTGGTTTTGTTA
>NW_026429003.1:0-478 GCF_001194135.2 Octopus bimaculoides
ATATATATATATATATTTATAAACGTGCATAATACATACATACATACATACATACATAAATAAATACAGAAAAACCAGGATGGCCATTATTACTTGTCTCTTAGTACCAATAACTTCCCCTCTTCCAGCCCAAAGATAACATTAGTGAACTGAAATATTTGAAGGCGGCAAACAAACATGAAACACTGCAAAGAATAACTGATGTCGTCATAAGAAAGAATTAGTTAAACACCAGCACCAGCATCACCACCACCACCATAAAGCAACAACAAAGCAGCAAACAACAATGATAACAACACAAGAAGATGGTTAGCAGACACTGGTTTGCTATAATGAAAAACATCAGAAGAGCAAACACCATTTATATATATATATATAAAGGGTTTTTAGTACTTTCAGAGAAGTATTGTGAAGGTAACATTATTGTTTAGCCAATCATAACTAACTACAATTATATATATATATATATATATATATA
>NW_026429004.1:0-553 GCF_001194135.2 Octopus bimaculoides
CGGATCAACTGGAACCCTCGACGTCGTAAGCGATGGAGTGCCAGCAACATGTATATCATTATTCAGTTTTATTTCAAGATTTCTTGGCAATAGAGAAAGAGCTGGTTTTTAACCTAGATCCAAGGCTTTTTCACTGGAATTTCAATGTATGTATGTAGTTTTCTTCTCTGAATGGGGTTTCAGAGTTTATTTTAGCTGTATACTTGGTCAATAAGAAGGTTGTGAGAAAAAATGCTATAAAATATATATTCTCCCTTCTCATCAAGCTTTGAGGGTTAAGCATCATTTGGTGGAGGTACATAAGCTTTGTGGTTAAGGTGTTGGACCCATGATCGTAAGATTGTGGTTTAGATTCCTGAACCAAGCAACGCGTTGTGTGCTTGAGTAAAACATCGATTCACGTTGCTCCAGTTCACTCAGCTGGCAAAAATGAGTAAACCTGCGACGGACTGGTGTCTCGTTCATGTGAGGAATAGATATACGCCATAGAAACCAGGAAACTGTTGTGTCGACGCCCCCAAGCGAAGAAGTTGGATGGACCAAGACATATAAT
>NW_026429005.1:0-249 GCF_001194135.2 Octopus bimaculoides
ATATATATTTATATATGTGTGTATGTGTGTCTGTATTTGTCCCTCCACTGTCGCTTGTCAACCAATGTTGGTGTGTTTACAATCGCCATAACTTAGCTGTTCGGCAAAAGGGTCTCATAGAATAAATACTAGGTTTAAAAAGAATGAGTCCTGGGGCCGATTTGTTTGACTAAGGGCAGTGCTCCAGCATGGCTGCAGCCAAATAACTGAAACAAATAAAAGAATATATATATATATATATATATATAT
>NW_026429006.1:0-545 GCF_001194135.2 Octopus bimaculoides
GAAAAGGCTTTACGGCCAGACGAGAAAAATTATTTGCGTATGAACGCTGTATATATATATATATGCATACATATATAGTCATGCACACATACTTATATAGACATACATATACATATATATACGTACATTCATACATACGGTCATGTTTTATATTAAGACACGTGTATTATCCTTCTTCATACTCTGTGGACTGAGATCCTCGTTGACTGACCACAGATAAATATAGTACATGTAGCCTAAGATAGTAAGGGGAAATTGAATTCAGACGATCGCAATTGTGCAGTTTTGGTGCAGTTATAAACCGAGCGATAGAACTTACAGTCAACACTACGTTCGAATGTTGCAAGCAACGTTAGAATGTTTTCGTCGTCCATATCATATATATGTATATTTACTTCTAATATAAGGATAAACTTTTCCCAAAAAATCTTATCATCGGCCATCATATTAAAACACCTTTTAAATTGAAAATTAGAAACAATTATAAATAAGGGCAAAAGGAAAAAAAATCTATGCTAATATGCAAATTGGCATAGAAAATTGTT
>NW_026429007.1:0-276 GCF_001194135.2 Octopus bimaculoides
ATATAGAAACCTATCAGTTACAGCCTATGTGATGTGGAAAGTGCGGTCTATGTGATATGGAAATATGGCTCATCTGGAAAGGCAGCTTAGACCCCACCACATGTCTAAATTCAAAGACTGAAATTTTCGGATCATGTCCACATGTGGCCAAATATTTGCTACGTTTTTGGTCCCCCTGAGTTTACTGATAGGACTTGCTTTCTATGTTTGTGTCTGTCTATAAGCCTTTTATCTCTCTATAATTATTACTTACATTTCTTATATATTTTTTAATAT
>NW_026429008.1:0-221 GCF_001194135.2 Octopus bimaculoides
TTCATACATACTTTGAGATATACATCCCTTCCCCAACACATCAACTAGCTGTTACAACTAGTTTATACCACAACACCTTGAGAATCTGCCACAAAATCTTATTTATCCAAAACCAATACATGGAAAGCTTGTAAAAGAGTATATTCTGACCCACTGTGTTGCCAGTTTGTACATTCCATATCACAGCATTAACTTCCTATTGTTATAATTCTCTCACATCA
>NW_026429009.1:0-200 GCF_001194135.2 Octopus bimaculoides
AGGGGGAGGAGTTGGATGAGGGGAGGATGATGGTGAAGACTGCAAGAGATAGGAAAAGGTTGTGAATAATGATAGCAATAATAAATAATAGTAAGAAGAAGAAGAAGAAGAAGAAGAAGAATAAGAAGAAAAAGAAGGAGAAGAAGAAGAAGAAGAGAGAAGAGAGAAGAAGAAAGAGAAGAGAGAAGAGAGAAGAAGAA
>NW_026429011.1:0-284 GCF_001194135.2 Octopus bimaculoides
TATAATAGGACATCTACTCGCTAGAAATAGCAGCAAAAGACTACATACCTAATCGGCAACAAATACAAAAATGCCGAAATTCCTTCAGAAAATCATCCAAAAAGAATTTTATCATTATTAATAAATTATTTGCTGCCGATTAGGTAAACCGCAAATCCCCGGTATATTTTGAAAAATTAGACATAGGAACACGAACCATGCTGCTTATTGACTCGTGCTTCATATGTTGCCTGTTCATTTCTGCTGACGATAGTCCGACCTTGTAAGATATATAATCTTTATCT
>NW_026429012.1:0-266 GCF_001194135.2 Octopus bimaculoides
ATGTATGTATGTATGTATGTATCTATCTATCTATCTATCTACCGATATATATATATATATTTTGTATCTTCTGTACCTGTACGCTCTTAAATTATACAGAGGTGCACACATTGACACCGATCGTACCTAGATTCATTGTTACATGCATGTGTATACATATACAGATATATTTTGAATTATACATATTTGCGCAGTTGTACGTGTACACTCAGAGACGCACACACACGCGCATATGTGTGTGTGTGTGTGTGTGTGTGTGTGTGTGT
>NW_026429013.1:0-273 GCF_001194135.2 Octopus bimaculoides
TAAAATATACGAAGCCCAATATACCCATCATGACTACACGTCTGATAAGGTTATACCAGGCACATGACTCACAACCATATGTGCGCGATATGGTGGTCTCATAACAAGATAAACAACGCATAACTTTGCAGGTGGGGCTTAGTTAGAATTTTCTTCAGGTCGAGGAGCTCATCCAACTCGAAAGTTCCCTAAATAAGGGTTATTTAAGGGTGATGAACAAAACACCCATGATTCCAAAGGAAAATTATTCACACCTCAAAGAATTCCTCTCAA
>NW_026429014.1:0-246 GCF_001194135.2 Octopus bimaculoides
ACCCGCCAGGGTCAATGGTCCGGCGATGAAAGAAGTGAAAGGGGAAGGGGCGCGAACCCAGGCAGCCTCGACCACCTGTCGCGCCCCGACGCCCCTTCCACCTCTAGCACCACTGTTCCATCTTACTGGCGGCAATATTATACGTGAAAATTGGGATTTATAAACCTAACTTTTCCCAGAATTCAATAAAAAAAAATTGTTTGTGTATGTCAGTCCCTGTGAGATAAAAAGTAAAGTGCAGGTCCT
>NW_026429015.1:0-375 GCF_001194135.2 Octopus bimaculoides
TACATACATACATACATACATACATACATACATATACATACATATATATGCACGGTTGACTTCGTGGCTGTGAAACAGAGCAGCAAGCAGGCCGCTTTCACATCTCACCAACCAAAAACACCAGATTACGCATAATTATAAAAAGCGCGCCGCCGGGATTAATAACAAACGGCAAAAAGTCCATCGAGATCAGAGAGAAATGCAAGTGAGAGGGGTAAACCACCTGTAAGCTGATTATAGTTTTAGTGTGGATTAAGTTCTGACCAGAACTCAAATGTTATCAAGATTAATACGGTGTTGTTGTGTGTTTGTGTTTGTATAAGAGATTGTTTAGGTCGGGGTGTTGTTGTGAGGTGAAGGCGGTGTTTTGTGTGG
>NW_026429016.1:0-367 GCF_001194135.2 Octopus bimaculoides
TCTACCTAATTACATGCTCTGGATGCAAACGGCAATATATTGGACACACAGAAAACAGCCTATGCCAGAGGATGGCAGTGCACAAATCTCAAATTAGGATCCCAGAAAACAGGAAAATACCTATCAGTCAGCACATCAATGAATGTGCTCACAACAAATTTCCCAAATTCACAACATTTCCACTATACAAATTCAAAGACAATGCTAGCCAATATGATGGCATTAGCAAGGAAATACACTTCATAAGGAAATACCGACCAAATTTAAATTCTCTAAACTAGCAACACTGAGACTTTCATATAGACTTTCATCAAATAATCCAAGATCTACAATAGATAGTATTGTTACGGGCATTTCGATTAGAATA
>NW_026429017.1:0-476 GCF_001194135.2 Octopus bimaculoides
ATATATATATATATATATATATATATAGCTAAATAAATATATATATATATAAATAAATAAATATATATATAGATAAATAAATAAATATATATAAATAAATATATATATACATATATAAATAAATGATTACATATGTATATGTAATTAGATATATATATATATAAATAAATATAAATAAATATATATATATAAATCAATAAATAAATATATATATATAAATAAATATACAAATATATATATTTGTAAATAAATAAATAAATATATATATTTGTAAATAAATAAATAAATATATATAAAAAAAAAATATATATATATATATATATATATATATATATATATAAATAAATGTTTATATATATGTATATATATATATTTATATATATATATACATATATTTATTTATATATATTTATTTATATACATTTTGTTATTTATCTATACATATTTATATATATACATTTCGTTATTTATCTATA
>NW_026429018.1:0-335 GCF_001194135.2 Octopus bimaculoides
TCTACTGCAACTGGCAGCAAAACGGGAGCATCCCCGTATTTGTAAAGCGAGGAGCAGTGGCACTACTTAAGAAAGACCCAAACAAGGGGAACGTCATAGATAATGTTCGGCCCATCACTCTGCTCAACGCAGATTTGAAAATTTTGGCCAAAGTGTTAGCCGAGAGGTTGGCGCTTGTCATCGAGAAACTAGTCGACAGGGCGCAGACGTGCGCCGTGACGGGTAGGAGTATCCATGACAACCTCCATCTGATCTGCTACATCATGGACAGAGTAGTTAAGGAACCTGGCTTGGGTGGGGCGCTGATCAATTTGGATCAATCAAAAGCTTTCGAT
>NW_026429019.1:0-461 GCF_001194135.2 Octopus bimaculoides
AGATATATACGTGTGTAGAATAATTGTTGTATTAAAAATATAAATATATACAAATATATACGTAAATATGTATAAGTATAAATATATAATAATAAATATAACAGTCGATAACGGTAGATTCAAAAGAAAATAGGAAAAATGAGAAGAACTACAAAAAGTTTATAAAAATTTTGGTTTATCTATTACATTTAAAGAAAGTTATTCTAAAGCAAATTTTTTAGACGTAACTTTAGACCTTTATAATTCAACTTACTCTCCATTTCATAAACCTAACGAATATCTTAAATATATAAATATTAATTCAAATCATCATATATCATTACTTAAAAGTATCGTAAATAGTCTATCTACTAGAATATCTGACTTGACTTATAATGAAGAAATTGTTAATAATCATGCCCATTATTACAATCAGGTTTGAGCTGCTAGTGGATTTAAACAAAATATCAAATACGTAAAGG
>NW_026429020.1:0-300 GCF_001194135.2 Octopus bimaculoides
AGAGAGAGAGAGAGAGAGAGATATAAATAATAATGATAATAATAATAAAAAGTAACAAGAAAAGAACGAGACCTCGATATTAGAGAAATAGAGTATTATTTATATATATTATAATTTAGATAATAAGAGTAGAAATAAATATTATCAAATAATACTGTTAAACAATATCAATTTCAACTTGTGGTCAGCATACTTAAAAACATTTGAGGACAGTGAATTTTATTTAAACATGTAAAAAGTTGTCATTATAGTACTCGGAGTTTCAAGTAGTATGACAACCTTTTACTGTTTTTTCTAAAT
>NW_026429021.1:0-1792 GCF_001194135.2 Octopus bimaculoides
TATATATATATATATATATATTTATCTGCGGTAGTTTTGGTAAGCAGCGTCGATCTTTACAATACTTTCAATAATAATATTAGTATTTTATAAGATTTAAGCTTATAAGCGATCACCGCGCAATAACTTATACATTATACATATGTATGTGTGTTGGAAAAGGTTAATTGAAAATGCTCACAAACCCTAGGAAAAAAAATCCTTCAAAATATAACATCCTGATAAAAGATTTTATAATATCCATGTATTAAAATAAATAATTTTAAACAGTGTATTATGTAATTTTCCCAATGGCTTCTATATATATATATATATAAAGATAAAACTTACTTGGGAAAGGATACGTCGTGTTCGATCATATAGCAATATAAATAATATATAAACATATGTATATATATATATATATATACATCATGCTCAAATTTACACATATATACTTTTCTTCTCTAAGCACAAGGCTCAGAATTTCTAGGGAAGGGGCTAGTCGATTAGATTGACCTCAGTACGCAACTGGTACTTGATTTATCGGCACCGAAAGGATGAAAGGCAAAGTCAATCTTGGCGAAATTTGAACTCAGAAAGTAAAGACAGACCGCTAAGCATTTCGCCCGGTGTGCTAACGTGTCTGCTAGCTCGCCGCCTTAACGTTGAAAATATATTGAATAAATCTCTGTTTAAATTCTCTGTAAAGAACCGTCAGGGAAACATGCAACAGTTGTGTGTTACTTTCTTTACGTAAGCATCCTAAGGTAATAGTTTCGACGCCTTTTACATTAAACATTCATTCGAACAAACCTATATATGTGTGCGTATGTATATTTATATATATGTGTGAGTGTGCGCGCGCGTGTTTAGAGTATTTAGGATATTACTTGAAAGAGTTATATCTAGAGAAAGAATATTTTCGAAAGAGTTAAGATGAAGAAAATAAACATTTTAGAGAGTAGAATGGTAACGTTGGGAACTAAAAGCGCTTGATCATTTATTAAAACCTACACGCAATTTGTGAAATTCTTTCCTAAAGGTTAGTACCATTCTATTCTCCAAATCTTAACTACTATTCTTAATCTTAACTACTTGAAAAAATCTTTCTCTAAGCACACACACACGCACACGCACACACACACACACACACACACACACACACACACACACACACACAAATGTATCTGTATGTATGTATGTATGTATGTATGTATGTATGTATCTATCTATCTATCTATCTATCTATCTATCTATCTATCTATCTATCTGACTGTCTGTCTGTTTGTCTGACTGTCTGCCTGTCTGTCTGCTTATCTATCTGTCTGTCTGTCTGTCTGTCTGTCTGTCTGTCTATCTATCTATCTATCTATCTATTTATCTATCTACATGTGCGTTTCTTGTGTATATATTAAATAAATACATATATTCATTTAATAAAATAAATGTGTCTGCAATTGCATGTGTATATATATATGTGCACACTCACTCGCACACGCATACATACATACATACATACATACATACATGCATACATGCATACATAAGTGTACAAATATATATCTTCTATCCTTTATTTCATTCAACTGCACTAACGCTGGGGCACCGACTTGGAGTCTTTAGTGATACAAATTAGTCCCAGTAACTATTTTAAACTGTTACACATTTTATCGGTAACGCTTGCGAAACCTTAATGTGACAGTGATGCAAATAAGCTATCATATATATATGTATGTATGTATGTATGTATGTATGTATGTATGTATGTATGTATGTATGTATGTATGTATCTATCTGTCTATCTATCTAT
>NW_026429021.1:2043-2602 GCF_001194135.2 Octopus bimaculoides
TATATATATATATATATATATATATATGGGTATGTACTTTATAATGATAGATTTACATAGATTCACATGTAAATATATATATTATATGTGAACATAAACGTGTGTATATATATATTCTTAGATACATATGTATATGTTTATGCACATACATATTAAGGCACGCATTGAAGATATATATACATAAATGTACATACTCGCACACACACATACACACACGTGCACACACAGAGACATAAATCTCCTACGCATATAGACGTACATTTTATGCCCCACGCATACATTCCCGCGTGTCTGTACTACACTTTTATACTTGCATGAGTGTGAGAGACAAAGAGGAATTGGGGGAGACCGAGGATGCAGGCAAAGCTGGTGCTTAAGAATTTAGCTTCGAAACTACTTGGTCTTGCATTCTATCCTACTTGTAAAGGTGACCCAAACAAACTGTCGTCCCAATGCACCTTGGGCAAGTGTCTTCTACTATAATCTCGAGGAGAGCCAAAGGCTTGCGAGTGGATTTGGTAGACGGAATCTGAAAGAAGCCCGTTGTATTATATATATA
>NW_026429021.1:3233-4782 GCF_001194135.2 Octopus bimaculoides
TATATATATATATATATATATATATATGTATGTATATATATGTATACACATATCTATCTATACAGGGTGGCCCAGAAGTAGGTGAGCAGTTACCACGTAGGCACTTAAATTTTTTTAAAAAACATTTTATTACATTTAAATTTCTATCTTACAGACTGAAAAAGGAGCTTGACAAAATTAACTAACTTAGCATAGAGTAATGGTTTCATATTTTTTTATAATTAAGATCTAAACTGTTAATATATGAATGCGAAAGTGTTAGTTGAATTACTGTAAACCTACTTTTGAAAAATATGTGACACTTATTTGGTAGCCATGATAAAACTCTGAGTTTCGGATGCCGTTTTATCATGGCTACCGAATAAGTGTCACATATTTTTACAGATAAATTCTTCTATTTACATAATACCGAGGTCACTTTCTTTCTTTTGTTGTCCTTTCTATCAACAATATATATATATACACACATATCGAAGTGTTAGCGCGAAGCAGTGGTTAGTCGTAAATAAACTTTAGGTTAGTTAAAATATGTTTGTGACATATTTCAAATGCTAAAAGGCAAATAAAGTGCAGTTACCGTGGAGAAAATATCTCTCTCATGGTAAAAAGTTGTGGAGACAGCCGGTTTGTTCAGTGTCGCCATCTATCAGGAATACCAGACATCGATGTTTCGAGCTTGTTGACTCTTGTCAATGGGATGTACTTAAGAGTTAGGCGTTGCTTCTCTTAGGTACATCCCAGGCATGGGTGTGTGGTAAAAAAAACTTGCTTCCCAACCACATAGTTCCGGGTTCAATCCCACTACGTGGCACCTTGGGCAAGTGCTTTCTATTACAGCCTTGTGAGTGGATTTGGTGGACAGAAACTGAAAGAAGCTCCTTGTTATATATATATATATATATATATATATATACATGTATATATTTGTGTGCATTACTGAGTTTTTGCCACCCTCCGCTTGCCATCTTTTGAAAAGCGCTGCAGGTGTCTTTATATCCCTGTAACTTAACGGTTCAGCAAAATATACCGACAAAGTAAGTACGAGGTTTACAAAGTATTAATCCTGGAGTCGATTTCTTCGAATAAAATCCTTTAAAGTGGTGCTCCAGCATGGCCACTGTGAAGTGACTGAAACAAGTAATATATATTTATACGTACGGACACACGCATATATTCATACACACACATACATATATATTCATTTATGTCTATGTATATATGTGTGAGTGTATGTGTGTGTGTGTCTATGTATATGTATGAGTGTGCGTGTTTGTGGCATTGCTTTTGTGTTGGTCCTCCAACCCTGTTTGACGAACGGTTTTGGTGTGCTTACGTACAGGTAACCCTAGCGGTTCAACAAAACAATTCGACAAAATAAGTACTTGACTAAAAAAGATTTAAAAAGTACTCGGGTCGATTCGTTCGACTAAAAAATTCTTCAAAGCGGTGCCCCAGCATGGTCGCGGTCTAATGCATGAAAAAAGTAAGAGATAATGATATACATATATTATTTATACAATATATATATATATATGTGTGTGTGTGTGTG
>NW_026429022.1:0-2425 GCF_001194135.2 Octopus bimaculoides
AATATAAGCCATTCAACTGTAGATAACTAGTTGGTAGCCATTGGATACAATTTTTATTTACAAGTATTGGTGAAAAATCTGTGAAGGTAGAATGTAACAAATTGTAAGAAATAAAAATATGAAGATGAAAACAGAGTGAGCGGGGGGAATTTGCATTCACCATTGAGGAAGGTAAACCTTTATGCCTTATCTGCCAAAGGTCTCTTAGTCATTACAAAGAGCGAAACTTGAAACACCACTATGAACCAAATCACAAAAACTTTTCACATGATTAACCACCTAAATCAGAACTACAGTAAAACAAGTTGTGTTAAAAACATCACTAAATAGCCAGCAGACACCATTGACAACATTCAGCAAGGAATCCAATACAATGACTGAGGCCAGTGTTTTTTATATCATGGAATATTGCTTGTGTTAAATGCACATATTCTGATTGTGAATTTGTTAAGGAGGATATAGCTGATGTTATTGCCATGGTAGATGCCAATAACACAAAATTTCAATGACTAACAGCACAAATACTGGTTTCGTGTCACTCTACAGAGAGCTGTGTCTCTCAGATCAGTACTGACGTTGCAATCAAAATGAAAAAGGATTCAAAAAATTCCTTTGCATTCAGTTGAATGATTGACAAATCAACAGATATACAAGACAGCCACAATCAACAGAACCTGTTACATTTCTTTGAAGTAATTGAGAAAGAAGGGATGTTGCATTTGGCAGAATTAAATGAAGCAATTTGCAGTATTAACGTCAAAGATGAACTCAGAGCTTAAACAAAAGTTGGTGTTCCACTGAATAAACTTGTCAAAGTTGCAACAGATGAAATGCCTCCAATGGTGGTCAAAAACAAATGCAGGATTAATTGCACTTACACAAAGTGATCCCAGTTTTCCAGTATGAAGATGTTATGAAACCTGTCCTTGAAATTGTGAATTTCATATGCTTAAAAGGGGTAGCTCCACCAACAGTTCAGAAATGTTATTGAAGAACTGAAGCTTGAAGATAAAGCAAATTATGTGTCTTTTTATTGCATTGTGTGGTGGCTATCAACCAGCAATGTCTTGAGCAAGTTTGTTGATCTGTTGGAGCCAATTATTACTTTTCTTAAAGTAAAAATCCTATCTTCAACTGGAAAATGATGAATAGATGTTGATATTCTTTACTGATAAAAATGAATCATCTGCAAACTTTCAACTTGGCACTCAAAGGGAAGGACAAGATTATTTCTGATCTTACTCAGATAGCTTTCAGTCTTCTGAGTAAAATAAAAGCTTTTCAGAGAGACATTGTCAAAAAATTTCAGTCGATTTCCCACTCTGAGAAAGAGAGTAAATACGTTACCTGATTACTGATATAAAAGACAACAAACTGGATGAATACAAACATAAATTACAGGAACTGTTTGTTAATTTTTTAACCAGGTTTGAGGACTTACAGAAGATGAAGCCTTGCTTCATCTCTTACAAAATTAATTGATGGCAGATGTGGCCAATTCTCTAACCTCTAGTTATGGAATCATCAGCAGTGGAAATGGAACTAATAGAATTACAAGAGTATTTAAAAGGAATCCATAAATTCCAGTCTACAATTGGGCTCTACAAACAAATTCCAGGAATAAAATATCCTGAACTGAAGAAAATTAGTATGTGACTCATCTCAGTTTCCAGCACAACATACCACTGTGAATTACTGTAAGCTAGAGAAATTTGTGAACTCAAGGCATTGGACAAGCATTACAAACTATCACCTGACAGGGAACTAACTTGTATAACCTTGATAACATATTAGCCACATTTCCAATGGCTAATAACCATGATGGGAATCCACAAGACTTCTACCAGCTGTAAATAGCAGCTTTAATAGCTGGATATGTGTTGCATTTACTGTTTGTCATAAAAATATTATGATAAACTAACTTTGTAAGTTAGGATTTGTTTTTATTGGTTAGTTTTTTTTATATATTTTCTTCCATATTTTGATAACTAAATATCATAAAAAATTTTTTTTTTTTCCTTTTCCATTTTATTTTTGGTAGTCTAATTTTATGTTACTGAAATGCAAATTCAGACATTTTTTTTTTTCATAAATGCTTCTGTAGTTCTTTACTGTATTGAAAACACCAAAAACCTTTCGTGTATAACCAAAAACTAAAAAGAGTTTAACAGTTTAAATAAAACTGCATTCACGAACAAATATTTTTGCAAACACACAAAATGTGTCTGTAACAATTAAAAGGTATTCTTTTATTTTACTGGTTTCAGTCATTGGACTGCGACCATGCTGGGGCACCTCTTTGAAGTTTTTAGTCAATCATATCAATCTTAGTACTTAGTTCTTCAATTCTGGTATTTGTTTTATGAATCTAAATTGCAGGACTTAAATACAGACAGATACAAATGTAAACATGGGGTAAATTTTG
>NW_026429023.1:0-289 GCF_001194135.2 Octopus bimaculoides
CTAATCTTCCATTTAATATCACTAACCCCCATACATCCCATACACCATTCTCGCTACAAATTCAGATCTACCCTAATTGCACCAAATCCAGAACTACTTACCTCCCTTACACATAATCTTTTTACTAAGGGTCTAATAGACTTCACACCGTTCAGAATTCGGTGCATACTCAAAGCAATGAGTAGTAATATTATGAAACCGGTATGCTTTTAAAGCTCTATAACAACTCACAAAAATGACCTTTATTACCTTACTCCTACCTCAGTTCATCTAATTGTATATATATATA
>NW_026429024.1:0-2183 GCF_001194135.2 Octopus bimaculoides
ATACTTTTTACTCAGTCACACACATACATAACATTAACACATCTGTAGATAGTCGCATATTCCTCCTACCTTTCTCAGATCACACACTTTTGGTTGTAAGACACCTTTCTCTACACATCTGCAGTACCCAAGACTGGTGCTGGAAAACGTGGGTCCCAATAAGAGAATTGTTAGTGGAGCCCAATAAGAGAATTGTTGGTGGGACCCAATAGGAGAATTGTTAGTGGAGCCCAATAAGAGAATTGTTGATGGGGCCTAATGAGAGAATTGTTGGTGGGGCCCAGTAAGAAAATTGTTAGTGGGGCCCAATGAGAGAATTGTTAGTTGGGCCCTATAAGAGAATTGTTAGTGGGGCCCAATAAGAGAATTGTTAGCGGGGCCCAATAAGAGAATTGTTAGTGGGGCCCTTTACTCTACAAAAGCTGAAGATTGATGTTTTATGCTTCATATAGTACACTAGTCCCAGCCAAAAAGTGTTGATGGTTAAGGCTCCACCATTAGCTACAATGACATACTAAAAATTCAAAGCTCATATGAAAGTGTTAATGTTTTATTACAAGTTGAGTGTGTGTGTACTGCCCTCTCTTGGCTTGGAGTCCAATTTGAACAAATCTAACTGGCTTAAAACTGGCCCCGGCTATATCCACCTCTATTCTGCTATTCATAATTCTCTTTCGCTAAAATCAAGACCATTTCTCACTTTGTATTCCTCTTATTATTTTCTTCTTTCAGACAGAATTGCTTGCTAGTCAGTCTATACATTTAGAGGCATTTCTTCATTATGCTCTGAGATCAAATTTTGCCAAGATCCACTTTACCTTTCATCCTTATGGATCCTATAAAATGAGTACTAGTTGAACACTAGGATTGATGTAAGTAATTTACCCTACAATTGTTTTTCTTTTTTGCCAAAATTTGAAATCTTTTGAAGCCATTATTGATTTTCAAGTTTTCTTGATGAAGTACCAATGTCCAAAATCTAATTATATATTTTTGCATGATGTTCTGTTGTTGATGTTGTTGTCTTTCATTGCTTTCCGTTTGATTTTTCTTCTCATGACTCATTAGTTGATAGAAATGATATGGCTGAAACAGAACAATAGAAATAAAATACGTAAAAGCCAAATAAGGAAAAGAAATTTGCAGCAATAAAATAAAGCTATAACAATAAACAGAAACAAAGACAATTGACTCATACAATGCACATATTATATATTCTGGTAAGCATTGCTTGTCAAGTCACTTTAAGTTGTGAAAGGGCTACAAACAGGAACTAAAAAGCCACAAAGGGAAAACAAAAACAATAAAAAGAAGAATACAGAAAATTTTATAAATAAAAATATGTAGAAATCGAAAGCAAAAAGCAATGTAGCCCTTCTTAAGAAAATATAATTCATCTTTGAATCTTTAAAAAAAAAATGGGGAAAAAAACTTAGTGAAACAATTTCTTTTAGAATATGTAACACATGAATGTTGTTCATAAGCAAATAGAAACAGATTTTCTTGTCAACAAATCAAGATTGCTTCTTTTTATAAATTGAAAACCAACAAATTCCCTGCAACCTGCAGCTGTAGACAAAACTACATGTACAAAAGGTGGCATGCCTTTTCCTTGTTTATGTCTTTTCTTTGAAATAACTCTCATCCAGAGGGATGTGATTTTTTTTTTGCAAGTTATTATTATTATTTGTTTTTTTTTTTGTTTCAAGAACTGTCAGTAATTTTTGTTGATGTTGACATCACATATCAATGTTGTTGCAGTTGTTGTTGCAGTTGTTGTATTTGTAGTGCTGCTAGTGATGGCTGCTCTTTGCTGACAGAAGCGAAAGTGTAAATATTGACACACACACACACACACACACACACACACAGAAATTCATATATATATATATATATATATATATATATATATATATATATATATATATGTATGTATAATATACATATATATATAATATATATATGTAAAATATATATATATATATAAAATATATATACAGTATATATTATATATATATAAAATATATATACAATATATATTATATATATCATATGTAGTATATATATTATATATATCTAAAATATATGTGTATAAGATATATTTATAATATGTATTATATGTAAAATGTATATAATATATATTTATATATAATGTATACATATAATATATTTATATGATATAT
>NW_026429025.1:0-445 GCF_001194135.2 Octopus bimaculoides
GCATGCATGATTGCCTCATCTTGTCAGGTGATTGCCGTCTCACATTCAACCCGATCGTCCCTGATTTAATTCCATCCTTTCATGTGCACAGATCCATCACCACTGGACTTCATAAAACGAAATGATAGTCCGGCACCCATAGGTCATTGGATTGAAGTGGCAAAAGCTTGGTCAACAACACTTTTGCCACTCTCTCGGTCACCATACTAGGTTCCACTGACCAGCATTGCAAGATGACCGCAAGTTTTATGCCAGAGTATCTTTCTTCTAAAAGAGCTGCCGTCCTCACGACTTTGCCAAATGTAACAGGAGTCTCCTCTGGCCCTTGGAAAATCTATTTAGCCCATTGGCAGGACCCTGGTAGGTACTACTGTTTCGGGTCAGAACGGATCTGAGAGTAATGGTCGTTAAGGGGCAACTCCACACTCCCCACAGCTTCCGAACT
>NW_026429026.1:0-206 GCF_001194135.2 Octopus bimaculoides
CCTAGGGGTAATTGAAGGGGACACTATCAAGCATTCAGTGATGAGGGAAAGGATCAGAAGAGAATGTAACCGCTGGGTGAGAGCAATACTGAAGACAGAGCTGAACGCGAGAAACAGGATCGAAGCGATCAATGCTCTAGCCATACCAGTCGTGACATACAGTTTCAATATCGTTAACTGGTCAATTACTGAAATATGTAATGTTG